>NC_091741.1:305015-330015 GCF_043380555.1 Nothobranchius furzeri
TCTCCTGAGATGGTGCGGTTGGAACTTGCGAGAGTGCACTATCGACGGTCGGCGTTTCCATTTCGTCAACTGCCATTTTCAGCCGCTGGCAAACGGCCGTCGACGGTCGATGCGAGACACCAACATAACGTTAAACCGCGACCCTCATGCCAGTTTTCTGTAGTACTGGTTGTAGTTTCTGGTGCACACTCGAAACGCCATTACGATCACAATTACGTTGATTAATAAATCCAGTGTTGTAGCGACTCCTGTCAGCGCCGTCGCGCAACTTGTGTCGGTGTTATCTCTCGATACTTTCATTCGTATCCGAGCGTATGCAGAATCTACGGATCTGGTGAAGTTGCTTGTCACTAGCTTGCGCACGTTTGATATGGCACTTTGCGCGAGACTCGCACAACCTGCAGTGGCGATCGTCGCGTCAGTGCAAAGTTTTTCCAATATATCGCTCGCAACATCGTTTGTCATTTGCTGTACACTGCGCACACTGGCCGCGAGGTCGCGGAGAGGGTCTTCGTTACGAGCTACTCTGGTAGCGCCGTGGTTGATGAGGACGATCATCTTTAGCAATAGTTCATCTCGAAGCGCAACGATGGTGAGGGCGACGGGTTGGCCGGTTCCGCCTTCAGGCCACACGGTTGCCGCTAGATTGCCCAATGCCACACACGCAGACGAACCCTGTACACACTCAATGACCCGTGTGCGATCGTTGATTTCTGCTAGTACGTTTGCTAGGTCTACGTGCTTCCACGGATCGGGCGTGGGCACGCGCTTGTTTTTAGAGGCGTTTTCGTGCAGCCTCTACCCTGCACGACCGCTCGTGGCCGCACTAGCTATATTTATCTTTATTTGTTTCACACACACACACACACACACACACACACACACACACACACACACACACACACACACACACACACACACACACACACACACACACACACAGGCCCTTGCGTGCAAACCCCGGTCAGGCCTGCAGTGTACACATCAGAGACATGATGTTCTTTCACAGAACTGAGGTTGTTCATTACTAAATGACTTTTACAGGAATATTGTTATTATACTGTTCAACAGGTTGATCATAATAATGTGTATTAAACCCACAACCTAGCACTGAGGACAGAGGGACTTTATTTAAATTTGTACTTAATGGAAACGATACATAATGATACATAAGAGCCATGTCGTACATTCAGCCTAGGAATAGTAGCATTGTGCACTATTAAAAATATACACATCAATTGCTCGAATCCCATTGTTGCAAAGTAAAACTCTAATAAAACTCTAGTCTGACATCAACAGAGAAGACTTAGTGTATGTACTACAAATACAGCATTAGGATTTCGAGTGGACCGTGCACCTTGTGAACCATCAGAGGCTTATGACGCAACATATCTTCCAGTTGCTATTAGACAAGTTATAATTCTCGACCATTTTTCGGAACTGTTTTCTTGGGTCCGTGAGTAAATGCCAAATGAGATGATAGTCCTTAAGTAAGTTCCTGGCGATCCCATGTCACGCTCTTGCCCATCAGCCGGTGAACGCTGAGACGGAACTCGATGAGAGCGATGTATTTTTTAAGTGCTCCGAATGTACTTCTAACAAGCGTGCGATTCACTTTGTGAGTAAACCGCAGCTGCAGCTGATTCAAACAGTCGAGCCAACTTTCTACATCACAATATGCGTTTTGTAGTTAGTCGAGTTACCTTTTGTGTGGCGCATGCACGGGTCGTTATCGTCCAGCTCCCAGCTTAGAGAGTCCTGTATTGACACAGACGTCAATACATCTCGATGTCATGCAACACACAAAGTCTGTCACATACAGGTGGGTTAACACATGTACGATACCTTTTGTGTGGCGCATGCACGGGTTGTTAGCATCCAGCTCCCAGCTTAGAGAGTCCTGTATTGACACAGACGTCAATACATCTCGATGTCATGCAACACACAAAGTCTGTCGCATACAGGTGGGTTAACACATGTACGATACCTTTTGTGGCAAGACGCTCCTCGGGGCGCGTATTGCTTGGGCCTCTCTCCTGGATGCCCTCTGTCAGACCCAGTGTTGACATGTGGCAAGACTCTCCTCGGGGCGCGTCTTGCTTGGGCTTCTCTCATGGAGGCCCTCAGTCAGACCCAGTGGTGACATGTGTCAAGACGCTCCTCGGGCCGTGTCTTGCTTGGGCTTCTCTCCTGGAAGCGCTCAGTCAGACCCAGTGTTGACATGTGGCAAGACGCTCCTCGGGGCGCTTCTTGCTTGGGCTTCTCTCCTGGAGGCCCTCTGTCAGACCCATTGTTGACATGTGGCAAGACGCTCCTCGGGGCACGTCTTGCTTGGGCCTCTCTCCTGGAGGCGCTCAGTCAGACCGAGTAGTGACATGTGGCAAGACGCTCCTCGGGGCGCGTCTTGAAAATATACACATCAATTGCTCGAATCCCATTGTTGCAAAGTAAAACTCTAATAAAACTCTAGTCTGACATCAACAGAGAAGACTTAGTGTATGCACTACAAATACAGCATTAGGATTTCGAGTGGACCGTGCACCTTGTGAACCATCAGAGGCTTATGACGCAACATATCTTCCAGTTGCTATTAGACAAGTTATAATTCTGGACCATTTTTTGGAACTGGTTTCTTGGGTCTGTGAGTAAATGCCAAATGAGATGATAGTCCTTAAGTAAGTTCCTTGCGATCCCATGTCACGCTCTTGCCCATCAGCCGGTGAACGCTGAGACGGAACTCGATGAGAGCGATGTATTTTTTAAGTGCTCCGAATGTACTTCTAACAAGCGTGCGATTCACTTCGTGAGTAAACCGCAGCTGCAGCTGATTCAAACAGTCGAGCCAACATTCTACATCACAATATTCGTTTTGTAGTTAGTCGAGTTACCTTTTGTGTGGTGCATGCACGGGTCGTTAGCGTCCAGCTCCCAGCTTAGAGAGTCCTGTATTGACACAGACGTCAATACATCTCGATGTCATGCAACACACAAAGTCTGTCGCATACAGGTGGGTTAACACATGTACGATACCTTTTGTGTGGCGCATGCACGGGTCGTTAGCGTCCAGCTCCCGGCTTATAGAGAGTCCTGTATTGACACAGACGTCAATACATCTCGATGTCATGCAACACACAAAGTCTGTCGCATACAGGTGGGTTAACACACATGTACGATGTGTGCGATGGCACGCCCAGTTTACAATGGGACACGACGATGATCATTGTTAACCAAACTCTTGTTTCTCACGACAGGTGGTAGCGTTGTCTCCTGCACCTGGTCTTCGTGCACAGAGGGTGCTGTAATGTGCTCGTCATAGTCGCGATCGTTGTCACTCGAATCCGTTGTTCTCACGACAGGTGGTAGCGTTGTCTCCTGCATGTTGTCTTCGCGTGCGGCAAGCGTTGTGCTGTGCTCGTTATAATGGTTGTCTTCGTACAAAGGGGGTGTTGAATACTCCTTCGCGAGTAGTGTAGGAGGTGGTGTGATGGGACGTATCTCAGAGGCGTTATGTGAGCGTACCACCATGGCCTGAGCAACTGCGACTACTGAGAGTACACCCAGTACAGACAGCGAGATCATTTTTTTACTTGGGTGTTGTACGTGTGGGTACAGCCGCTTTAATGGCAGTGAGAGCAAGTGGTCAAATGTATTTATAGGTCACTAGCAGAAACTAAGGCACGTGGTCAGAGTGTAATCGTAACCACCGTAGCTCTTGTCATAATTTAATATACATAGAAATCAGAAACGGGCATGTCAGGATAGACATCGCGAGTGATAATGCGGCCAGTATCTGTGTGACGTCGAGCGTGCACTCACACACGGATATCCTGGCGTACAGTAAAGCGACAGCGACCTCTACGCTCACGTTGATCGCCGATGTTTCGAAGGGCAATCGAGTGTGTTGGCTGACGAAAGCTATGGTGACCGACGGTCGCGTCGACTACAATGTGCCTCATTGCGACTGGAGAGGCGTATGTGATCCTTTGCAAATCGACAACACCACCGCGGTCGAGTGCGAAGTCACGGTCGGTGGCGTGTTGTCCTTACTGTGCCCCATACAATGTGACGGTCCGTGTCACGGACCGGTGTGTTACGACCCGACTAACGAAACGTACCAGGTGATAACATTGCATCTGCCCATTACAGCGGAGCGAGCGTTTCGCCACACTCCCAAACCAAGGTTAATAGTTGTAGCGCACGCCCTTTCGGACCTCGGTGCACGCGAAACACTGGCGTACACTCACAAAATCACGCTCGAGACAGCTCAAGTGTTACGCAAAACAAAGGACGTGTTCAAATCCATAGAGAATATACGGTCTTTAGCGTATGCGTATATAAAGAAGGTCGATGACATTTACAGACCCGGCGGCGTGGGCACCACAGTAGAACAACAAGGAGCTCTCAAGATACTGGCCGCATTATCACTCGCGATGTCTATCCTGACATGCCCGTTTCTGATTTCTATGTATATTAAATTATGACAAGAGCTACGGTGGTTACGATTACACTCTGACCACGTGCCTTAGTTTCTGCTAGTGACCTATAAATACATTTGACCACTTGCTCTCACTGCCATTAAAGCGGCTGTACCCACACGTACAACACCCAAGTAAAAAAATGATCTCGCTGTCTGTACTGGGTGTACTCTCAGTAGTCGCAGTTGCTCAGGCCATGGTGGTACGCTCACATAACGCCTCTGAGATACGTCCCATCACACCACCTCCTACACTACTCGCGAAGGAGTATTCAACACCCCCTTTGTACGAAGACAACCATTATAACGAGCACAGCACAACGCTTGCCGCACGCGAAGACAACATGCAGGAGACAACGCTACCACCTGTCGTGAGAACAACGGATTCGAGTGACAACGATCGCGACTATGACGAGCACATTACAGCACCCTCTGTGCACGAAGACCAGGTGCAGGAGACAACGCTACCACCTGTCGTGAGAAACAAGAGTTTGGTTAACAATGATCATCGTCGTGTCCCATTGTAAACTGGGCGTGCCATCGCACACATCGTACATGTGTGTTAACCCACCTGTATGCGACAGACTTTGTGTGTTGCATGACATCGAGATGTATTGACGTCTGTGTCAATACAGGACTCTCTATAAGCCGGGAGCTGGACGCTAACGACCCGTGCATGCGCCACACAAAAGGTATCGTACATGTGTTAACCCACCTGTATGCGACAGACTTTGTGTGTTGCATGACATCGAGATGTATTGACGTCTGTGTCAATACAGGACTCTCTAAGCTGGGAGCTGGACGCTAACGACCCGTGCATGCACCACACAAAAGGTAACTCGACTAACTACAAAACGAATATTGTGATGTAGAATGTTGGCTCGACTGTTTGAATCAGCTGCAGCTGCGGTTTACTCACGAAGTGAATCGCACGCTTGTTAGAAGTACATTCGGAGCACTTAAAAAATACATCGCTCTCATCGAGTTCCGTCTCAGCGTTCACCGGCTGATGGGCAAGAGCGTGACATGGGATCGCAAGGAACTTACTTAAGGACTATCATCTCATTTGGCATTTACTCACAGACCCAAGAAACCAGTTCCAAAAAATGGTCCAGAATTATAACTTGTCTAATAGCAACTGGAAGATATGTTGCGTCATAAGCCTCTGATGGTTCACAAGGTGCACGGTCCACTCGAAATCCTAATGCTGTATTTGTAGTGCATACACTAAGTCTTCTCTGTTGATGTCAGACTAGAGTTTTATTAGAGTTTTACTTTGCAACAATGGGATTCGAGCAATTGATGTGTATATTTTCAAGACGCGCCCCGAGGAGCGTCTTGCCACATGTCACTACTCGGTCTGACTGAGCGCCTCCAGGAGAGAGGCCCAAGCAAGACGTGCCCCGAGGAGCGTCTTGCCACATGTCAACAATGGGTCTGACAGAGGGCCTCCAGGAGAGAAGCCCAAGCAAGAAGCGCCCCGAGGAGCGTCTTGCCACATGTCAACACTGGGTCTGACTGAGCGCTTCCAGGAGAGAAGCCCAAGCAAGACACGGCCCGAGGAGCGTCTTGACACATGTCACCACTGGGTCTGACTGAGGGCCTCCATGAGAGAAGCCCAAGCAAGACGCGCCCCGAGGAGAGTCTTGCCACATGTCAACACTGGGTCTGACAGAGGGCATCCAGGAGAGAGGCCCAAGCAATACGCGCCCCGAGGAGCGTCTTGCCACAAAAGGTATCGTACATGTGTTAACCCACCTGTATGCGACAGACTTTGTGTGTTGCATGACATCGAGATGTATTGACGTCTGTGTCAATACAGGACTCTCTAAGCTGGGAGCTGGATGCTAACAACCCGTGCATGCGCCACACAAAAGGTATCGTACATGTGTTAACCCACCTGTATGTGACAGACTTTGTGTGTTGCATGACATCGAGATGTATTGACGTCTGTGTCAATACAGGACTCTCTAAGCTGGGAGCTGGACGATAACGACCCGTGCATGCGCCACACAAAAGGTAACTCGACTAACTACAAAACGCATATTGTGATGTAGAAAGTTGGCTCGACTGTTTGAATCAGCTGCAGCTGCGGTTTACTCACAAAGTGAATCGCACGCTTGTTAGAAGTACATTCGGAGCACTTAAAAAATACATCGCTCTCATCGAGTTCCGTCTCAGCGTTCACCGGCTGATGGGCAAGAGCGTGACATGGGATCGCCAGGAACTTACTTAAGGACTATCATCTCATTTGGCATTTACTCACGGACCCAAGAAAACAGTTCCGAAAAATGGTCGAGAATTATAACTTGTCTAATAGCAACTGGAAGATATGTTGCGTCATAAGCCTCTGATGGTTCACAAGGTGCACGGTCCACTCGAAATCCTAATGCTGTATTTGTAGTACATACACTAAGTCTTCTCTGTTGATGTCAGACTAGAGTTTTATTAGAGTTTTACTTTGCAACAATGGGATTCGAGCAATTGATGTGTATATTTTTAATAGTGCACAATGCTACTATTCCTAGGCTGAATGTACGACATGGCTCTTATGTATCATTATGTATCGTTTCCATTAAGTACAAATTTAAATAAAGTCCCTCTGTCCTCAGTGCTAGGTTGTGGGTTTAATACACATTATTATGATCAACCTGTTGAACAGTATAATAACAATATTCCTGTAAAAGTCATTTAGTAATGAACAACCTCAGTTCTGTGAAAGAACATCATGTCTCTGATGTGTACACTGCAGGCCTGACCGGGGTTTGCACGCAAGGGCCTGTGTGTGTGTGTGTGTGTGTGTGTGTGTGTGTGTGTGTGTGTGTGTGTGTGTGTGTGTGTGTGTGTGTGTGTGTGTGTGTGTGTGTGTGTGTGAAACAAATAAAGATAAATATAGCTAGTGCGGCCACGAGCGGTCGTGCAGGGTAGAGGCTGCACGAAAACGCCTCTAAAAACAAGCGCGTGCCCACGCCCGATCCGTGGAAGCACGTAGACCTAGCAAACGTACTAGCAGAAATCAACGATCGCACACGGGTCATTGAGTGTGTACAGGGTTCGTCTGCGTGTGTGGCATTGGGCAATCTAGCGGCAACCGTGTGGCCTGAAGGCGGAACCGGCCAACCCGTCGCCCTCACCATCGTTGCGCTTCGAGATGAACTATTGCTAAAGATGATCGTCCTCATCAACCACGGCGCTACCAGAGTAGCTCGTAACGAAGACCCTCTCCGCGACCTCGCGGCCAGTGTGCGCAGTGTACAGCAAATGACAAACGATGTTGCGAGCGATATATTGGAAAAACTTTGCACTGACGCGACGATCGCCACTGCAGGTTGTGCGAGTCTCGCGCAAAGTGCCATATCAAACGTGCGCAAGCTAGTGACAAGCAACTTCACCAGATCCGTAGATTCTGCATACGCTCGGATACGAATGAAAGTATCGAGAGATAACACCGACACAAGTTGCGCGACGGCGCTGACAGGAGTCGCTACAACACTGGATTTATTAATCAACGTAATTGTGATCGTAATGGCGTTTCGAGTGTGCACCAGAAACTACAACCAGTACTACAGAAAACTGGCATGAGGGTCGCGGTTTAACGTTATGTTGGTGTCTCGCATCGACCGTCGACGGCCGTTTGCCAGCGGCTGAAAATGGCAGTTGACGAAATGGAAACGCCGACCGTCGATAGTGCACTCTCGCAAGTTCCAACCGCACCATCTCAGGAGACAGACCACAGAGTCATATTAGCGGAGGGTAGATAGAAAATGCGCAAACCGCCGCAACCGCCCATATACATACTATACGAGTTCAACATAGAGTGGAGTAAGAAGTTACTACCGATTGTATTTCCAACGTGCAAGCAGCTGGTGTTTGACGCTTTACTTGAGTATCACAGAGGTTGCGATGTCCTGTGTTCCACGAGCGCATGGAAACAAGTGAACGAACTTCTACGGACCGTACTGTTGGGGTATGAGCGAGCTGTAAAATCAATACACGCTAGACACGCGGACTTTGCCGCGTTACTGGACACGCATATCGCCACAACAAAACCGGGTCAAGTGTTCGGGGCGTCACCGCGCTCGACTATACACGTCTTGGCCTACCACGAGTACATGAGCCCACAGATCCTAAGCGAGGTAGAAGCCGTTGTGTCTACCCAACGCAAATTCAGCACAGCCGTGCGCGCTAAGACAAGTCCCTCTAGACTGCTGGAAATTTTGGAAACGTGGAAGGCTGGAGTGTACGCGCTTTCTACACATCTCAACGGTATGATCGCGATACTCTCGGCCGCACAACAACTAATGGTCATGTGTTCGGAAGGTCTGATCAGGTCTGACATGACCGGTTGTCAATCGACGTCGAGCGTGCACTCACACACGGATATCCTGGCGTACAGTAAAGCGACGTCGACCTCTAAGCTCACGTTGATCGCCGATGTTTCGAAGGGCAATCGAGTGTGTTGGCTGATGAAAGCTATGGTGACCGACGGTCGCGTCGACTACAATGTGCCTCATTGCGACTGGAGAGGCGTATGTGATCCTTTGCAAATCGATAACACCACCGCGGTCGAGTGCGAAGTCACGGTCGGCGGCGTGTTGTCCTTACTGTGCCCCATACAATGTGACGGTCCGTTTCACGGACCGGTGTGTTACGACCCGACTAACGAAACGTACCAGGTGATAACATTGCATCCGCCCATTACAGCGGAGCGAGCGTTTTGCCACACTCCCAAACCAAGGTTAATAGTTGTAGCGCACGCCCTTTCGGACCTCGGTGCACGTGAAAAACTGGCGTACACTCACAACATCACGCTCGAGACAGCTCAAGCGTTACGCGAAACAAAGGACGTGTTCAAATCCATAGAGAATATACGGTCTTTAGCGTATGCGTATATAAAGGAGGTCGATGACATTTACAGACCTGGCGGCGTGGGCACCACAGTAGAACAACAAGGTGCTCTCAAGCGCACACAGATACTGGCCGCATTATCACTCGCCATGTCTATCCTGACATGCCCGTTTCTGATTTCTATGTATATTAAATTATGACAAGAGCTACGGTGGTTACGATTACACTCTGACCACGTGCCTTAGTTTCTGCTAGTGACCTATAAATACATTTGCCCACTTGCTCTCACTGCCATTAAAGCGGCTGTACCCACACGTACAACACCCAAGAAAAAAAAAGATCTCGCTGTCTGTACTGGGTGTACTCTCAGTAGTCGCAGTTGCTCAGGCCATGGTGGTACGCTCACATAACGCCTCTGAGATACGTCCCATCACACCACCTCCTACACTACTCGCGAAGGAGTATTCAACACCCCCTTTGTTCGAAGACAACCATTATAACTAGCACAGCACAACGCTTGCCGCACGCGAAGACAACATGCAGGAGACAACGCTACCACCTGTCGTGAGAACAACGGATTCGAGTGACAACGATCGCGACTATGACGAGCACATTACAGCACCCTCTGTGCACGAAGACCAGGTGCAGGAGACAACGCTACCACCTGTCGTGAGAAACAAGAGTTTGGTTAACAATGATCATCGTCGTGTCCCATTGTAAACTGGGCGTGCCATCGCACACATCGTACATGTGTGTTAACCCACCTGTATGCGACAGACTTTGTGTGTTGCATGACATCGAGATGTATTGACGTCTGTGTCAATACAGGACTCTCTATAAGCCGGGAGCTGGACGCTAACGACCCGTGCATGCGCCACACAAAAGGTATCGTACATGTGTTAACCCACCTGTATGCGACAGACTTTGTGTGTTGCATGACATCGAGATGTATTGACGTCTGTGTCAATACAGGACTCTCTAAGCTGGGAGCTGGACGCTAACAACCCGTGCATGCGCCACACAAAAGGTATCGTACATGTGTTAACCCACCTGTATGCGACAGACTTTGTGTGTTGCATGACATCGAGATGTATTGACGTCTGTGTCAATACAGGACTCTCTAAGCTGGGAGCTGGACGATAACGACCCGTGCATGCGCTACACAAAAGGTAACTCGACTAACTACAAAACGCATATTGTGATGTAGAAAGTTGGCTCGACTGTTTGAATCAGCTGCAGCTGCGGTTTACTCACAAAGTGAATCGCACGCTTGTTAGAAGTACATTCGGAGCACTTAAAAAATACATCGCTCTCATCGAGTTCCGTCTCAGCGTTCACCGGCTGATGGGCAAGAGCGTGACATGGGATCGCCAGGAACTTACTTAAGGACTATCATCTCATTTGGCATTTACTCACGGACCCAAGAAACCAGTTCCGAAAAATGGTAGAGAATTATAACTTGTCTAATAGCAACTGGAAGATATGTTGCGTCATAAGCCTCTGATGGTTCACAAGGTGCACGGTCCACTCGAAATCCTAATGCTGTATTTGTAGTACATACACTAAGTCTTCTCTGTTGATGTCAGACTAGAGTTTTATTAGAGTTTTACTTTGCAACAATGGGATTCGAGCAATTGATGTGTATATTTTTAATAGTGCACAATGCTACTATTCCTAGGCTGAATGTACGACATGGCTCTTATGTATCATTATGTATCGTTTCCATTAAGTACAAATTTAAATAAAGTCCCTCTGTCCTCAGTGCTAGGTTGTGGGTTTAATACACATTATTATGATCAACCTGTTGAACAGTATAATAACAATACTCCTGTAAAAGTCATTTAGTAATGAACAACCTCAGTTCTGTGAAAGAACATCATGTCTCTGATGTGTACACTGCAGGCCTGACCGGGGTTTGCACGCAAGGGCCTGTGTGTGTGTGTGTGTGTGTGTGTGTGTGTGTGTGTGTGTGTGTGTGTGTGTGTGTGTGTGTGTGTGTGTGTGTGTGTGTGTGTGTGTGTGTGTGTGTGTGTGTGTGTGTGTGTGTGTGAATCAAATAAAGATAAATATAGCTAGTGCGGCCACGAGCGGTCGTGCAGTGTAGAGGATGCGCGAAAACGCCTCTAAAAACAAGCGCGTGCCCAAGCCCGATCCGTGGAAGCACGTAGACCTAGCAAACGTACTAGCAGAAATCAACGATCGCACACGGGTCATTGAGTGTGTACAGGGTTCGTCTGCGTGTGTGGCATTGGGCAATCTAGCGGCAACCGTGTGGCCTGAAGGCGGAACCGGCCAACCGGTCGCCCTCACCATCGTTGCGCTTCGAGATGAACTATTGCAAAAGATGATCGTCCTCATCAACCACGGCGCTACCAGAGTAGCTCGTAACGAAGACCCTCTCCGCGACCTCGCGGCCAGTGTGCGCAGTGTACAGCAAATGACAAACGATGTTGCGAGCGATATATTGGAAAAACTTTGCACTGACGCGACGGTCGCCACTGCAGGTTGTGCGAGTCTCGCGCAAAGTGCCATATCAAACATGCGCAAGCTAGTGACAAGCAACTTCACCAGATCCGTAGATTCTGCATACGCTCGGATACGAATGAAAGTATCGAGAGATAACACCGACACAAGTTGCGCGACGGCGCTGGCTGCAGTCGCTACAACACTGGATTTATTAATCAACGTAATTGTGATCGTAATGGCGTTTCGAGTGTGCACCAGAAACTACAACCAGTACTACAGAAAACTGGCATGAGGGTCGCGGTCTAACGTTATGTTGGTGTCTCGCATCGACCGTCGACGGCCGTTTGCCAGCGGCTGAAAATGGCAGTTGACGAAATGAAAACGCCGACCGTCGATAGTGCACTCTCGCAAGTTCCAACCGCACCATCTCAGGAGACAGACCACAGAGTCATATTAGCGGAGGGTAGATAGAAAATGCGCAAACCGCCGCAACCGCCCATATACATACTATACGAGTTCAACATAGAGTGGAGTAAGAAGTTACTACCGATTGTATTTACAACGTGCAAGCAGCTGGTGTTTGACGCTTTACTTGAGTATCACGGAGGTTGCGATGTCCTGTGTTCCACGAGCGCATGGAAACAAGTGAACGAACTTCTACGGACCGTACTGTTGGGGTATGAGCGAGCTGTAAAATCAATACACGCTAGACACGCGGACTTTGCCGCGTTACTGGACACGCATATCGCCACAACAAAACTGGGTCAAGTGTTCGGGGCATCACCGCGCTCGACTATACACGTCTTGGCCTACCACGAGTACATGAGCCCACAGATCCTAAGCGAGGTAGAAGCCGTTGTGTCTACCCAACGCAAATTCAGCACAGCCGTGCGACTAAGACAAGTCCCTCTAGACTGCTGGAAATTTTTGAAACGTGGAAGGCTGGCGTGTACGCGCTTTCTACACATCTCAACGGTATGATCGCGATACTCTCGGCCGCACAACAACTAATGGTCATGTGTTCGGAAGGTCTGATCAGGTCTGACATGACCGGTTGTCAATCGACGTCGAGCGTGCACTCACACACGGATATCCTGGCGTACAGTAAAGCGACGTCGACCTCTAAGCTCACGTTGATCGCCGATGTTTCGAAGGGCAATCGAGTGTGTTGGCTGACGAAAGCTATGGTGACCGACGGTCGCGTCGACTACAATGTGCCTCATTGCGACTGGAGAGGCGTATGTGATCCTTTGCAAATCGATAACACCACCGCGGTCGAGTGCGAAGTCACGGTCGGCGGCGTGTTGTCCTTACTGTGCCCCATACAATGTGACGGTCCGTTTCACGGACCGGTGTGTTACGACCCGACTAACGAAACGTACCAGGTGATAACATTGCATCCGCCCATTACAGCGGAGCGAGCGTTTTGCCACACTCCCAAACCAAGGTTAATAGTTGTAGCGCACGCCCTTTCGGACCTCGGTGCACGTGAAACACTGGCGTACACTCACAACATCACGCTCGAGACAGCTCAAGCATTACGCGAAACATAGGACGTGTTCAAATCCATAGAGAATATACGGTCTTTAGCGTATGCGTATATAAAGGAGGTCGATGACATTTACAGACCTGGAGGCGTGGGCACCACAGTAGAACAACAAGGTGCTCTCAAGCGCACACAGATACTGGCCGCATTATCACTCGCGATGTCTATCCTGACATGCCCGTTTCTGATTTCTATGTATATTAAATTATGACAAGAGCTACGGTGGTTACGATTACACTCTGACCACGTGCCTTAGTTTCTGCTAGTGACCTATAAATACATTTGCCCACTTGCTCTCACTGCCATTAAAGCGGCTGTACCCACACGTACAACACCCAAGAAAAAAAAAGATCTCGCTGTCTGTACTGGGTGTACTCTCAGTAGTCGCAGTTGCTCAGGCCATGGTGGTACGCTCACATAACGCCTCTGAGATACGTCCCATCACACCACCTCCTACACTACTCGCGAAGGAGTATTCAACACCCCCTTTGTACGAAGACAACCATTATAACGAGCACAGCACAACGCTTGCCGCACGTGAAGACAACATGCAGGAGACAACGCTACCACCTGTCGTGAGAACAACGGATTCGAGTGACAACGATCGCGACTATGACGAGCACATTACAGCACCCTCTGTGCACGAAGACCAGGTGCAGGAGACAACGCTACCACCTGTCGTGAGAAACAAGAGTTTGGTTAACAATGATCATCGTCGTGTCCCATTGTAAACTAGGCGTGCCGTCGCACACATCGTACATGTGTGTTAACCCACCTGTATGCGACAGACTTTGTGTGTTGCATGACATCGAGATGTATTGACGTCTGTGTCAATACAGGACTCTCTATAAGCCGGGAGCTGGACGCTAACGACCCGTGCATGCGCCACACAAAAGGTATCGTACATGTGCTAACCCACCTGTATGTGACAGACTTTGTGTGTTGCATGACATCGAGATGTATTGACGTCTGTGTCAATACAGGACTCTCTAAGCTGGGAGCTGGACGCTAACAACCCGTGCATGCGCCACACAAAAGGTATCGTACATGTGTTAACCCACCTGTATGCGACAGACTTTGTGTGTTGCATGACATCGAGATGTATTGACGTCTGTGTCAATACAGGACTCTCTAAGCTGGGAGCTGGACGATAACGACCCGTGCATGCGCCACACAAAAGGTAACTCGACTAACTACAAAACGCATATTGTGATGTAGAAAGTTGGCTCGACTGTTTGAATCAGCTGCAGCTGCTGTTTACTCACAAAGTGAATCGCACGCTTGTTAGAAGTACATTCGGAGCACTTAAAAAATACATCGCTCTCATCGAGTTCCGTCTCAGCGTTCACCGGCTGATGGGCAAGAGCGTGACATGGGATCGCCAGGAACTTACTTAAGGACTATCATCTCATTTGGCATTTACTCACGGACCCAAGAAACCAGTTCCGAAAAATGGTCGAGAATTATAACTTGTCTAATAGCAACTGGAAGATATGTTGCGTCATAAGCCTCTGATGGTTCACAAGGTGCATGGTCCACTCGAAATCCTAATGCTGTATTTGTAGTACATACACTAAGTCTTCTCTGTTGATGTCGGACTAGAGTTTTAGTAGAGTTTTACTTTGCAACAATGGGATTCGAGCAATTGATGTGTATATTTTTAATAGTGCACAATGCTACTATTCCTAGGCTGAATGTACGACATGGCTCTTATGTATCATTATGTATCGTTTCCATTAAGTACTAATGGCATTTACTCATGGACCCAAGAAACCAGTTCCGAAAAATGGTCGAGAATTATAACTTGTCTAATAGCAACTGGAAGATATGTTGCGTCATAAGCCTCTGATGGTTCACAAGGTGCACGGTCCACTCTAAATCCTAATGCTGTATTTGTAGTACATACACTAAGTCTTCTCTGTTGATGTCAGACTAGAGTTTTATTAGAGTTTTACTTTGCAACAATGGGATTCGAGCAATTGATGTGTATATTTTTAATAGTGCACAATGCTACTATTCCTAGGCTGAATGTGTGACATGGCTCTTATGTATCATTATGTATCGTTTCCATTAAGTACTAATTTAAATAAAGTCCCTCTGTCCTCAGTGCTAGGTTGTGGGTTTAAGTGGCAAGACGCTCCTCGGGGCGCATATTGCTTGGGACTCTCTCCTGGATGCCCTCTGTCAGACCGAGTGTTGACATGTGGCAAGACTCTCCTCGGGGCGCGTCTTGCTTGGTTTTCTCTCATGGAGGCCGTCAGTCAGACCCAGTGTTGACATGTGTCAAGACGCTCCTGGGGGCCTGTCTTGCTTGGGCCTCTCTCCTGGAGGCGCTCAGTCAGACCCAGTGTTGACATGTGGCAAGACGCTCCTCGGGGCGTGTCTTGCTTGGGCTTCTCTCCTGGAGGCCCTCAGTCAGACCCATTGTTGACATGTGGCAATACGCTCCTCGGGGCACGTCTTGCTTGGGCCTCTCTCCTGGAGGCGCTCAAACAGACCGAGTAGTGACATGTGGCAAGACGCTCCTCTGGGCGCGTCTTGCTGGGGCTTCTCTCATGGAGGCACTCAGTCAGACCCAGTGTTGACATGTGGCAAGACGCTCCTCGGGGCGCGTCTTGCTTGGACCTCTCTGCCTGAGGCGCTCAGTAAGACCGAGTAGTGACATGTGGCAAGACGCTCCTCGGGGCGCGTCTTGCTTGGGCCTCTCTCATGGAGGCCCTCTGTCAGACCCAGTGTTGACATGTGTCAAGACGCTCCTCGGGGGGCGTCTTGCTTTGGCCTCTCTCCTGGAGGCACTCAGTCAGACCGAGTGCTGACATGTGGCAAGAAGCTCCTCGGGGCGCGTCTTGCTTGGACTTCTCTCCCGGAGGCCCTCAGTAAGAACCATTGTTGACATGTGGCAAGACGCTCCTCGGGACGCGTCTTGCTTGGGCCTCTCTCCAGAAGGCCCTCAATCAGACCCAGTGTTGACACGTGGCAAGACGCTCCTCGGGGCACGTCTTGCTTGGGCCTCTCTCCTGGAGGCGCTCAGTCAGACCAAGTGGTGACATGTGGCAAGACAATCCTTGGGGCGCATCTTGCTTGGGCCTCTCTCCTGGAGGCCCTCTGTCAGACCCAGTGTTGACATGTGGCAAGACTCTCCTCGGGGCGCGTCTTGCTTGGGCCTCTCTCATGGAGGCCCTCTGTCAGACCCAGTGTTGACATGTGTCAAGACGCTCCTCGGGGCGCGTCTTGCTTTGGCCTCTCTCCTGGAGCCGCTCAGTCAGACCGAGTGCTGACATGTGGCAAGAAGCTCCTCGGGGCGTGTCTTGCTTGGGCTTCTCTCCTGGAGGCCCTCAGTAAGACCCATTGTTGACATGTGGCAAGACGCTCCTCGGGGCGCGTCTTGCTTGGGCCTCTCTCCTGGAGGCGCTCAGTCAGACTGAGTAGTGACATGTGGCCTGACGCTCCTCGGGGTGCGTGTTGCTTGGGCCTCTCTCCTGGAGGCGCTCAGTCAGACCAAGTGGTGACATGTGGCAAGACACTCCTCGGGGCGCGTCTTGCTTGGGCCTCTCTCCTGGAGGCCCTCAGTCAGACCCATTGTTGGCATGTGGCAAGACGCTCCTCGGGGCGCGTCTTGCTTGGGCCTCTCTCCTGGAGGCGCTCAGTCAGACCGAGTGCTGACATGTGGCAAGACGCTCCTCGGGCCGCGTGTTGCTTGGGCTTCTCTCCTGGAGGCCCTCAGTCAGACCCATTGTTGACATGTGGCAAGACGCTCCTCGGGGCGCGTCTTGCTTGGGCCTCTCTCCTGGAGGCGCTCAGTAGGACCGAGTGCTGACATGTGGCAAGACGCTCCTCGGGGCGCGTCTTGCTTGGGCCTCTCTCCTGGAGGCGCTCAGTCAGACTGAGTAGTGACATGTGGCCTGACGATCCTCGGGGCACGTCTTGCTTGGGCCTCTCTCCTGGAGGCGCTCACTCAGACCCAGTGGTGACATGTGGCAAGACACTCCTCGGGGCGCGTCTTGCTTGGGCTTCTCTCGTGGAGGCCCTCTGTCAGACCCAGTGTTGACATGTGTCAAGACGCTCCTCGGGGCGCGTCTTGCTTGGGCTTCTCTCCTGGAGGCCCTCAGTCAGACCCATTGTTGACATGTGGCAAGACGCTCCTCGGGGCGCGTCTTGCTTGGGCTTCTCTCCTGGAGGCGCTCAGACAGACCCAGTGTTGACAAGTGACAAGTCGCTCCTCGGGGCGCGTCTTGCTTGGGCCTCTCTCCTGGAGGCCCTCTGTCAGACCCAGTGTTGACATGTGGCAAGACGCTCCTTCGGGCGCGTCTTGCTTGGGCCTCTCTCCTGGAGGCGCTCAGTCAGACCCAGTGTTGACATGTGGCAAGACGCTCCTCGGGGCGCGTCTTGCTTGGGCCTCTCTCCCTGAGGTGCTCAGTAAGACCGAGTAGTGACATGTGGCAAGACGCTCCTCGGGGCGCGTCTTGCTTGGGCCTCTCTCATGGAGGCCCTCTGTCAGACCCAGTGTTGACATGTGTCAAGACGCTCCTCGGGGGGCGTCTTGCTTTGGCCTCTCTCCTGGAGGCACTCAGTCAGACCGAGTGCTGACATGTGGCAAGAAGCTCCTCGGGGCGCGTCTTGCTTGGACTACTCTCCCGGAGGCCCTCAGTAAGAACCATTGTTGACATGTGGCAAGACGCTCCTCGGGACGCGTCTTGCTTGGGCCTCTCTCCAGAAGGCCCTCAATCAGACCCAGTGTTGACACGTGGCAAGACGCTCCTCGGGGTGCGTCTTGCTTGGGCCTCTCTCCTGGAGGCGCTCAGTCAGACTGAGTAGTGACATGTGGCCTGACGCTCCTCGGGGCGCTTGTTGCTTGGGCCTCTCTCCTGGAGGGGCTCAGTCAGACCAAGTGGTGACTTGTGGCAAGACAATCCTCGGGGCGCATCTTGCTTGGGCCTCTCTCCTGGAGGCCCTCTGTCAGACCCAGTGTTGACATGTGGCAAGACACTCCTCGGGGCGCGTCTTGCTTGGGCCTCTCTCATGGAGGCCCTCTGTCAGACCCAGTGTTGACATGTGTCAAGACGCTCCTCGGGGCGCGTCTTGCTTTGGCCTCTCTCCTGGAGGCGCTCAGTCAGACCGAGTGCTGACATGTGGCAAGAAGCTCCTCGGGGCGCGTCTTGCTTTGGCTTCTCTCCTGGAGGCGCTCAGTCAGACTGAGTAGTGACATGTGGCCTGACGCTCCTCGGGGCGGGTGTTGCTTGGGCCTCTCTCCTGGAGGCGCTCAGTCAGACCGAGTGCTGACATGTGGCAAGACGCTCCTCGGGCCGCGTGTTGCTTGGGCTTCTCTCCTGGAGGCCCTCAGTCAGACCCATTGTTGACATGTGGCAAGACGCTCCTCGGGGCGCGTTTTGCTTGGGCCTCTCTCCTGGAGGCGCTCAGTCAGACCGAGTGCTGACATGTGGCAAGACGCTCCTCGGGGCGCGTCTTGCTTTGGCCTCTCTCCTGGAGGCGCTCAGTCAGACTGAGTAGTGACATGTGGCCTGACGATCCTCGGGGCACGTCTTGCTTGGGCCTCTCTCCTGGAGGCGCTCAGTCAGACCCAGTGGTGACATGTGGCAAGACACTCCTCGGGGCGCGTCTTGCTTGGGCCTCTCTCGTGGAGGCCCTCTGTC
This sequence comes from Nothobranchius furzeri, assembly GCF_043380555.1. NCBI lineage: Eukaryota > Metazoa > Chordata > Actinopteri > Cyprinodontiformes > Nothobranchiidae > Nothobranchius > Nothobranchius furzeri. The sequence goes on from NC_091741.1 coordinate 324,001, forward strand.
AGACCCAGTGTTGACATGTGTCAAGACGCTCCTCGGGGCGCATCTTGCTTGGGCTTCTCTCCTGGAGGCCCTCAGTCAGACCCATTGTTGACATGTGGCAAGACGCTCCTCGGGGCGCGTCTTGCTTGGGCTTCTCTCCTGGAGGCGCTCAGACAGACCCAGTGTTGACATGTGACAAGACGCTCCTCGGGGCGCGTCTTGCTTGGGCCTCTCTCCTGGAGGCGCTCAGTCAGAACCAGCGGTGACATGTGGCAAGACGCTCCTCGGGGCGTGTCTTGCTTGGGCCTCTCTCCTGGAGGCCCTCTGTCAGACCCATTGTTGACATGTGGCAAGACGCTCCTTCGGGCGCATCTTGCTTGGGCCTCTCTCCTGGAGACCCTCAGTCAGACCCATTGTTGACATGTGGCAAGACGCTCCTCGGGGCGCGTCTTGCTTGGGCCTCTCTCCTGGAGGCGCTCAGTCAGACCCAGTGCTGACATGTGGCAAGACGCTCCTCGGGGCGCGTCTTGCTTGGGCCTCTCTCCTGGAGGCGCTCAGTCAGACCCAGTGTTGACACGTGGTAAGACGCTCTTCGGGGCGCGTCTTGCTTGGGCCTCTCTCCTGGAGGCGCTCAGTCAGACCCAGTGTTGGCATGTGGCTAGACACTCCTCGGGGCGCGTCTTGGTTGGGCCTCTCTCCTGGAGGCGCTCATTCAGACCCAGTGGTGACATGTGGCAAGACGCTCCTCGGGGCGCGTATTGCTTGGGCCTCTCTCCTGAATGCCCTCTGTCAGACCGAGTGTTGACATGTGGCAAGACGCTCCTCGGGGCACGTCTTGCTTGGGCCTCTCTCCTGGAGGCGCTCAGTCAGACCGAGTAGTGACATGTGGCAAGACGCTCCTCGGGGCGCGTCTTGCTTGGGCTTCTCTCATGGAGGCCCTCAGTCCGACCCAGTGTTGACATGTGTCAAGACGCTCCTCGGGGCGTGTCTTGCTTGGGCCTCTCTCCTGGAGGCGCTCAGTCAGACCCAGTGTTGACATGTGGCAAGACGCTCCTCGGGGCACGTCTTGCTTGGGCCTCTCTCCTGGAGGCGCTCAGTCAGACCGAGTAGTGACATGTGGCAAGACGCTCCTCGGGGCGCGTCTTGCTTGGACCTCCCTCCTGGAGGCGCTCAGTCAGACCGAGTAGTGACATTTGGCAAGACGCTCCTCGGGGCGCGTCTTGCTTGGACCTCTCTCCTGGAGGCGCTCAGTTAGACCGAGTAGTGACATGTGGCAAGACGCTCCTCGGGGCGCGTCTTGCTTGGGCCTCTCTCCTGGAGGCGCTCAGTCAGACCGAGTGCTTACATAAGGCAAGACACTCCTCGGGGCGCGTCTTGCTGGGGCCTCTCTCCTGGAGGTGCTCAATCAGACCCAGTGGTGACATGTGGCAAGACGCTCCTCTGGGCGCGTCTTGCTTGGGCCTCTCTCCTGGAGGAGCTCAGTCAGACCCAGTGGTGACACGTGGCAAGACGCTCCTCGGGGCGCATCTTGCTTGGGCCTCTCTCCTGGAGGCGCTAAGTGAGACCCAGTGTTGACACGTGGCAAGACGCTCCTCGGGGCGCGTCTTGCTTGGGCCTCTCTCCTGGAGGCGCGCAGTCAGACACAGTGTTGACATGTGGCAAGACACTCCTCAGGGCGCGTCTTGCTTGGGCTTCTCTCATGGAGGCCCACAGTAAGACCCATTGTTGACATCTGGAAAGAAGCTCCTCGGGGCGCGTCTTGCTTTGGCTTCTCTCCTGGAGGCCCTCAGTCAGACCCATTGTTGACATGTGGCAAGACGCTCCTCGGGGCGCGTATTGCTTGGGCCTCTCTCATGGAGGCCCTCAGTCAGACCCAGTGTTGACATGTGTCAAGACGCTCCTCGGGGCGTGTCTTGCTTGGGCCTCTCTCCTGGAGGCGCTCAGTCAGACCCAGTGTTGACATGTGGCAAGACGCTCCTCGGGGCGATTCTTGCTTGGGCTTCTCTCCTGGAGGCCCTCAGTCAGACCCATTGTTGACATGTGGCAAGACGCTCCTCGGGGCACGTCTTGCTTGGGCCTCTCTCCTGGAGGCGCTCAGTCAGACCGAGTAGTGACATGTGGCAAGACGCTCCTCGGGGCGTGTCTTGCTGGGGCTTCTCTCATGGAGGCACTCAGTCAGACCCAGTGTTGACATGTGGCAAGACGCTCCTCGGGGCGCGTGTTGCTTGGACCTCTCTCCTGGAGGCGCTCAGTCTGACCGAGTAGTGACATGTGGCAAGACGCTCCTCGGGGCGCGTCTTGCTGGGGCCTCTCTCCTGGAGGCGCTCAGTCAAACCCAGTGTTGACATGTGGCAAGACGCTCCTCGGGGCGCGTGTTGCTTGGACCTCTCTCCTGGAGGCGCTCAGTCAGACCGAGTGCTGACATGTGGCAAGACGCTCCTTGGGGCACGTCTTGCTGGGGCCTCTCTCCTGGAGGCGCTCAGTCAGACCCAGTGTTGACATGTGGCCTGACGCTCCTCGGGGCGCGTCCTGCTTGGGCTTCTCTCCTGGAGGCCCTCAGTCAGACCCATTGTTGACATGTGGCAAGACGCTCCTTGGGGCACGTCTTGCTTGGGCCTCTCTCCTGGAGGCGCTCAGTCAGACCGAGTAGTGACATGTGGCAAGACGCTCCTCGGGGTGCGTCTTGCTTGGACCTCTCTCCTGGAGGCGCTCAGTTAGACCAAGTAGTGACATGTCGCAAGACGCTCCTCGGGGCGCGTCTTGCTTGGGCCTCTCTCCTGGAGGCGCTCAGTCAGACCGAGTGCTGACATAAGGCAAGACGCTCCTCGGGGCGCGTCTTGCTTGGGCCTCTCTCCTGGAGGCGCTCAGTCAGACCGAGTGCTGACATGTGGCAAGAAGCTCCTCGGGGCGCGTGTTGCTTGGGCTTCTCTCCTGGAGGCCCTCAGTAAGACCCATTGTTGACATGTGGCAAGACGCTCCTCGGGGCGCATCTAGCTTGGGCCTCTCTCCAGAAGGCCCTCAATCAGACCCAGTGTTGACACGTGGCAAGACGCTCCTCGGGGCGCGTCTTGCTTGGGCCTCTCTCCTGGAGGCGCTCAGTCAGACTGAGTAGTGACATGTGGCCTGACGCTCCTCGGGGCGCGTGTTGCTTGTGCCTCTCTCCTGGAGGCGCTCAGTAAGACCAAGTGCTGACATGTGGAAAGACGCTCCTCGGGGCGCGTCTTGCTTGGGCCTCTCTCCTGGAGGCCGTCTGTCAGACCCAGTGTTGACATGTGGCAAGACGCTCCTCCGGGCGCATCTTGCTTGGGCCTCTCTCCTGGAGGCCCTCAGTCAGACCCATTGTTGACATGTGGCAAGACGCTCCTCAGGGCGCGTCTTGCTTGGGCCTTTCTCCTGGAGGCGCTCAGTCAGACCGAGTGCTGACATGTGGCAAGACGCTCCTCGGGGCGCGTCTTGCTTGGGCCTCTCTCCTGGAGGCGCTCAGTCAGACTGAGTAGTGACATGTGGCCTCACGCTCCCCGGGGCGCGTCTTGCTTGGGCCTCTCTCCTGGAGGCGCTCAGTCAGACCCAGTGGTGACATGTGGCAAGACACTCCTCGGGGCGCGTCTTGCTTGGGCCTCTCTCCTGGAGGCCCTCAGTCAGACCCAGTGTTGACATGTGTCAAGACGCTCCTCGGGGCGCGTCTTGCTTGGGCCTCTCTCCTGGAGGCCCTCAGTAAGACCCATTGTTGACATGTGGCAAGACGCTCCTCAGGCCGCGTCTTGCTTGGGATTCTCTCCTGGAGGCGCTCAGACAGACCCAGTGTTGACATGTGACAAGACGCTCCTCGTGGTGCGTCTTGCTTGGGCCTCTCTCCTGGAGGCGCTCAGTCAGAACCAGAGGTGACATGTGGCAAGACGCTCCTCGGGGCGCGTCTTGCTTGGGCCTCTCTCCTGGAGGCCCTCTGTCAGACCCAGTGTTGACATGTGGCAAGACGCTCCTCTGGGCGCATTTTGCTTGGGCCTCTCTCCTGGAGGCCCTCAGTCAGACACATTGTTGACATGTGGCAAGACGCTCCTCGGAAGCCCAAGCAAGACGCGCCCCGTGGAGCGTCTTGCCACATGTCAACAATGGGTCTTACAGAGGGCCTCCAGGAGAGAACCCCAAGCAAGACGCGCCCCGAGGAGCGTCTTGCCACATGTCAACAATGGGTCTGACTGAGGGCCTCCAGGAGAGAAGCCCAAGCAACACGCGGCCCGAGGAGCGTCTTGCCACATGTCAGCACTCGGTCTGACTGAGCGCCTCCAGGAGAGAGGCCAAAGCAAGACGCGCCCCGAGGAGCGTCTTGACACATGTCAACACTGGGTCTGACAGAGGGCCTCCATGAGAGAGGCCCAAGCAAGATGCGCCCCGAGGAGTGTCTTGCCACATGTCAACACTGGTTCTGACAGAGGGCCTCCAGGAGAGAGGCCCAAGCAAGACGCGCCCCAAGAAGTGTCTTGCCACATGTCACCACTTGGTCTGACTGAGCGCCTCCAGGAGAGAGGCCCAAGCAACACGCGCCCCGAGGAGCGTCAGACCACATGTCACTACAAATTCTGACTGAGCGCCTCCAGGAGAGAGGCCCAAGCAAGACGCGCCCCGAGGAGCGTCTTGCCACGTGTCAACACTGGGTCTGATTGAGGGCCTTCTGGAGAGAGGCCCAAGCAAGATGCGCCCCGAGGAGCGTCTTGCCACATGTCACCACTTGGTCTGACTGAGCGCCTCCAGGAGAGAGGCCCAAGCAACACGCGCCCCGAGGAGCGTCAGGCCACATGTCACTACTCAGTCTGACTGAGCGCCTCCAGGAGAGAGGCCCAAGCAAGACGCGCCCCGAGGAGCGTCTTGCCACATGTCAACAATGGGTCTGACGGAGGGCCTCCATGAAAGAGGCCCAAGCAAGACGCGCCCCGAGGAGTGTCTTGCCAAATGTCAACACTGGGTCTGACTGAGCGCCTCAGGGAGAGAGGTCCAAGCAAGACGCGCCCCGAGGAGCGTCTTGCCACATGTCAACAATGGTTCTTACTGAGGGCCTCCAGGAGAGAAGCCCAAGCAAGACGCACCCCGAGGAGCTTCTTGCCACATGTCAGCACTCGGTCTGACTGAGCGCCTCCAGGAGAGAGGCCGTCGACAGTCGATGCGAGACACCAACATAACGTTAGACCGCGACCCTCATGCCAGTTTTCTGTAGTACTGGTTGTAGTTTCTGGTGCACACTCGAAACGCCATTACGATCACAATTACGTTTATTAATAAATCCAGTGTTGTAGCGACTGCAGCCAGCGCCGTCGCGTAACTTGTGTCGGTGTTATCTCTCGATACTTTCATTCGTATCCGAGCGTATGCAGAATCTACGCATCTGGTGAAGTTGCTTGTCACTAGCTTGCGCACGTTTGATATGGCACTTTGCGCGAGACTCGCACAACCTGCAGTGGCGACCGTCGCGTCAGTGCAAAGTTTTTCCGATATATCGCTCGCAACATCGTTTGTCATTTGCTCTACACTGCGCACACTGGCCGCGAGGTCGCGGAGAGGGTCTTCGTTACGAGTTGTGTAATATCCGCTGACTTGCCGATTCTATTCTGGTGGCGCTGACCCAAACGAGAACGCTTTTAAGGCGCATGTCGTGGTAACTCTGGTAGCGCCGTGGTTGACGAGGACGATCATCTTTAGCAATAGTTCATCTCGAAGCACAACGATGGTGAGGGCGACGGGTTGGCCGGTTCCGCCTTCAGGCCACTCGGTTGCCGCTAGATTGCCCAATGCCAAACACGCAGACGAACCCTGTACACACTCAATGACACGTGTGCGATCGTTGATTTCTGCTAGTACGTTTGCTAGTTCTAAGTGCTTCCACGGATCGGGCGTGGGCACGCGCTTGTTTTAGAGGCGTTTTCGCGCAGCCTCTACCCTGCACGACCGCTCGTGGCCGCACTAGCTATATTTATCTTTATTTGTTTCACACACACACACACACACACACACACACACACACATGCACACACACACACACACACA
>NC_091741.1:1027897-1052897 GCF_043380555.1 Nothobranchius furzeri
GATACATAATGATACACAAGAGCCATGTCATACATTCAGCCTAGGAATAGTAGCATTGTGCACTATTAAAAATATACACATCAATTGCTCGAATCCCATTGTTGCAAAGTAAAACTCTAATAAAACTCTAGTCTGACATCAACAGAGAAGACTTAGTGTATGCACTACAAATACAGCATTAGGATTTCGAGTGGACCGTGCACCTTGTGAACCATCAGAGGCTTATGACGCAACATATCTTCCAGTTGCTATTAGACAAGTTATAATTCTCGAGCATTTTTCGGAACTGGTTTCTTGGGTCCGTGAGTAAATGCCAAATGAGATGATAGTCCTTAAGTAAGTTCCTTGCGATCCCATGTCACGCTCTTGCCCATCAGCCGGTGAACGCTGAGACGGAACTCGATGAGAGCGATGTATTTTTTAAGTGCTCCGAATGTACTTCTAACAAGCGTGCGATTCACTTCGTGAGTAAACCGCAGCTGCAGCTGATTCAAACAGTCGAGCCAACTTTCTACATCACAATATTCGTTTTGTAGTTATTCGAGTTACCTTTTGTGTGGCGCATGCACGGGTCGTTAGCGTCCAGCTCCCAGCTTAGAGAGTCCTGTATTGACACAGACGTCAATACATCTCGATGTCATGCAACACACAAAGTCTGTCGCATACAGGTGGGTTAACACATGTACGATACCTTTTGTGTGGCGCATGCACGGGTCGTTAGCGTCCAGCTCCCGGCTTATAGAGAGTCCTGTATTGACACAGACGTCAATACATCTCGATGTCATGCAACACACAAAGTCTGTCGCATACAGGTGGGTTAACACACATGTACGATGTGTGCGATGGCACGCCCAGTTTACAATGGGACACGACGATGATCATTGTTAACCAAACTCTTGTTTCTCACGACAGGTGGTAGCGTTGTCTCCTGCACCTGGTCTTCGTGCACAGAGGGTGCTGTAATGTGCTCGTCATAGTCGCGATCGTTGTCACTCGAATCCGTTGTTCTCACGACAGGTGGTAGCGTTGTCTCCTGCATGTTGTTCTCGCGTGCGGCAAGCGTTGTGCTGTGCTCGTTATAATGGTTGTCTTCGTACAAAGGGGGTGTTGAATACTCCTTCGCGAGTAGTGTAGGAGGTGGTGTGATGGGACGTATCTCAGAGGCGTTATGTGAGCGTACCACCATGGCCTGAGCAACTGCGACTACTGAGAGTACACCCAGTACAGACAGCGAGATCATTTTTTTACTGCAGCCAGCGCCGTCGCGCAACTTGTGTCGGTGTTATCTCTCGATACTTTCATTCGTATCCGAGCGTATGCAGAATCTACGGATCTGGTGAAGTTGCTTGTCACTAGCTTGCGCACGTTTGATATGGCACTTTGCGCGAGACTCGCACAACCTGCAGTGGCGACCGTCGCGTCAGTGCAAAGTTTTTCCGATATATCGCTCGCAACATCGTTTGTCATTTGCTGTACACTGCGCACACTGGCCGCGAGGTCACGGAGAGGGTCTTCGTTACGAGTTGTGTAATATCCGCTGACTTGCCGATTCAATTCTGGTGGCGCTGACCCAAACGAGAACGCTTTTAAGGCGCATGTCGTGGTAACTCTGGTAGCGCCGTGGTTGACGAGGACGATCATCTTTAGCAATAGTTCATCTCGAAGCACAACGATGGTGAGGGCGACGGGTTGGCCGGTTCCGCCTTCAGGCCACTCGGTTGCCGCTAGATTGCCCAATGCCACACACGCAGACGAACCCTGTACACACTCAATGACCCGTGTGCGATCGTTGATTTCTGCTAGTACGTTTGCTAGTTCTAAGTGCTTCCACGGATCGGGCGTGGGCACGCGCTTGTTTTAGAGGCGTTTTCGCGCAGCCTCTACCCTGCACGACCGCTCGTGGCCACACTAGCTATATTTATCTTTATTTGTTTCACACACACACACACACACACACACACACACACACACACACACACACACACACACACACACACACACACACACACACACACACACACACACACACACACACACACACACACACACACACACACACACACACACACACACACACACACACACACACACACACACACACATACAGGCCCTTGCGTGCAAACCCCGGTCAGGTCTGCAGTGTACACATCAGAGACATGATGTGCTTTCACAGAACTGAGGTTGTTCATTACTAAATGACTTTTACAGGAATATTGTTATTATACTATTCAACAGTTTGATCATAATAATGTGTATTAAACCCACAACCTAGCACTGAGGACAGAGGGACTTTATTTAAATTAGTACTTAATGGAAACGATACATAATGATACATAAGAGCCATGTCATACATTCAGCCTAGGAATAGTAGCATTGTGCATTATTAAAAATATACAGATCAATTGTTCGAATCCCATTGTTGCAAAGTAAAACTCTAATAAAACTCTAGTCTGACATCAACAGAGAAGACTTAGTGTATGTACTACAAATACAGCATTAGGATTTCGAGTGGACCGTGCACCTTGTGAACCATCAGAGGCTTATGACGCAACATATCTTCCAGTTGCTATTAGACAATTTATAATTCTCGACCATTTTTCGGAACTGGTTTCTTGGGTCCGTGAGTAAATGCCAAATGAGATGATAGTCCTTAAGTAAGTTCCTGGCGATCCCATGTCACGCTCTTGCCCATCAGCCGGTGAATGCTGAGACGGAACTCGATGAGAGCGATGTATTTTTTAAGTGCTCCGAATGTACTTCTAACAAGCGTGCGATTCACTTCGTGAGTAAACCGCAGCTGCAGCTGATTCAAACAGTCGAGCCAACTTTCTACATCACAATATGCGTTTTGTAGTTAGTCAAGTTACCTTTTGTGTGGCGCATGCACGGGTCGTTAACGTCCAGCTCCCAGCTTAGAGAGTCCTGTATTGACACAGACGTCAATACATCTCGATGTCATGCAACACACAAAGTCTGTCGCATACAGGTGGGTTAACACATGTACGATACCTTTTGTGTGGCGCATGCACGGGTCGTTAGCGTCCAGCTCCTGGCTTATAGAGAGTCCTGTATTGACACAGACGTCAATACATCTCGATGTCATGCAACACACAAAGTCTGTCGCATACAGGTGGGTTAACACAGATGTACGATGTGTGCGATGGCGCGCCCGTTTACAAAGGGACACGACGATGATCATTGTTAACCAAACTCTTGTTTCTCACGACAGGTGGTAGCGTTGTCTCCTGCACCTGGTCTTCCTGCACAGAGGGTGTTGTAATGTGCTCGTCATAGTCGCGATCGTTGTCACTCGAATCCGTTGTTCTCACGACAGGTGGTAGCGTTGTCTCCTGCATGTTGTCTTCGCGTGCGGCAAGCGTTGTGCTGTGCTCGTTATAATGGTTGTCTTCGTACAAAGGGGGTGTTGAATACTCCTTCGCGAGTAGTCTAGGAGGTGGTGTGATGGAACGTATCTCAGAGGCGTTATTAGAGCGTACCACCATGGCCTGAGCAACTGCGACTACTGAGAGTACACCCAGTACAGACAGCGAGATCAATTTTTTTTCTTGGGTGTTGTACGTGTGGGTACAGCCGCTTTAATGGCAGTGAGAGCAAGTGGGCAAATGTATTTATAGGTCACTAGCAGAAACTAAGGCACGTGGTCAGAGTGTAATCGTAACCACCTAAAGTAGCTCTTGTCATAATTTAATATACATAGAAATCAGAAACGGGTATGTCAGGATAGACATCGCGAGTGATAATGCGGCCAGTATCTGTGTGCGCTTGAGAGCACCTTGTTGTTCTACTGTGGTGCCCACGCCGCCGGGTCTGTAAATGTCATCGACCTACTTTATATACGCATATGCTAAAGACCGTATATTCTCTATGGATTTGAACACGTCCTTTGTTTCGCGTAACGCTTGAGCTGTCTCGAGCGTGATGTTGTGAGTGTACACCAGTGTTTCGCGTGCACCGAGGTCCGAAAGGGCGTGCGCTACAACTATTAACCTTGGTTTGGGAGTGTGGCGAAACGCTCACTCCGCTGTAATGGGCAGATGCAATGTTATCACCTGGTACGTTTCGTTAGTCGGGTCGTAACACACCGGTCCGTCACACGGACCGTCACATTGTATGGGGCTTATACTATTCAACAGGTTGATCATAATAATGTGTATTAAACCTACAACCTAGCACTGAGGACAGAGGGACTTTATTTAAATTAGTACTTAATGGAAACAATACATAATGATACATAAGAGCCATGTCATACATTCAGCCTAGGAATAGTAGCATTGTGCACTATTAAAAATATACACATCAATTGCTCGAATCCCATTGTTGCAAAGTAAAACTCTAATAAAACTCTAGTCTGACATCAACAGAGAAGACTTAGTGTATGTACTACAAATACAGCATTAGGATTTCGAGTGGACCGTGCACCTGGTGAACCATCAGAGGCTTATGACGCAACATATCTTCCAGTTCTGACTGAGCGCCTCCAGGAGAGAGGCCCAAGCAAGACACGCCCCGAGGAGCGTCTTGCCACATGTCACTACTCGGTCTGACTGAGCGCCTCCAGGAGAGAGGTCCAAGCAAGACACGCCCCGAGGAGCGTCTTGCCACATGTCACTACTCGGTCTGACTGAGCGCCTCCAGGAGGGAGCTCCAAGCAAGACGCGCCCCGAGGAGCGTCTTGCCACATGTCACTACTCGGTCTGACTGAGCACCTCCAGGAGAGAGGCCCAAGCAAGACGTGCCCCGAGGAGCGTCTTGCCACATGTCAACAATGGGTCTGACTGAGGGCCTCCAGGAGAGAAGCCCAAGCAAGACGCGCCCCGAGGAGCGTCTTGCCACATGTCAACACTGGGTCTGACTGAGGGCCCCCAGGAGAGAGGCCCAAATAAGACGCGCCCCGAGGAGCGTCTTGCCACATGTCAACACTGGGTCTGACTGAGGGCCTCCAGGAGAGAAGCCCAAGCAAGATGTGCCCCGAGGATGTTCTTGCCACATGTCAGCACTCGGTCTGACTGAGCGCCTCCAGGAGAGAGGCCCAAGCACGACGCGCCCCGAGGAGCGTCTTGCCACATGTCAACACTGGGTCTGACTGAGCGCCTCCAGGAGAGAGGCCCAAGCAAGTCGCGCCCGGAGGAGGTCAAGACGCTCCTCGGGGCGTGTCTTGCTTGGGCTTCTCTCCTGGAGGCCCTCAGTCAGACCCATTGTTGACATGTGGCAAGACGCTCCTCGGAGCACGTCTTGCTTGGGCCTCTCTCCTGGAGGCGCTCAAACAGACCGAGTAGTGACATGTGGCAAGACGCTCCTCGGGGCGCGTCTTGCTGGGGCTTCTCTCATGGAGGCACTCAGTCAGACCCAGTGTTGACATGTGGCAAGACGCTCCTCGGGGCGCGTCTTGCTTGGACCTCTCTCCCTGAGGCGCTCAGTAAGACCGAGTAGTGACATGTGGCAAGACGCTCCTCGGGGCGCATCTTGCTTGGGCCTCTCTCATGGAGGCCCTCTGTCAGACCCAGTGTTGACATGTGTCAAGACGCTCCTCGGGGGGCGTCTTGCTTTGGCCTCTCTCCTGGAGGCACTCAGTCTGACCGAGTGCTGACATGTGGCAAGAAGCTCCTCGGGGCGCGTCTTGCTTGGACTTCTCTCCCGGATGCCCTCATTAAGAACCATTGTTGACATGTGGCAAGACGCTCCTCGGGGCGCGTCTTGCTTGGGCCTCTCTCCAGAAGGCCCTCAATCAGACCCAGTGTTGACACGTGGCAAGACACTCCTCGGGGCGCGTCTTGCTTGGGCCTCTCTCCTGCAGGCCCTCTGTCATACCCAGTGTTGACATGTGTCAAGACGCTCCTCGGGGCGCATCTTGCTTGGGCTTCTCTCCTGGAGGCCCTCAGTCAGACCCATTGTTGGCATGTGGCAAGACGCTCCTCGGGGCGCGTCTTGCTTGGGCCTCTCTCCTGGAGGCGCTCAGTCAGACCGAGTGCTGACATGTGGTAAGACGTTCCTCGGGGCGCGTCTTGCTTGGGCTTCTCTCCTGGAGGCGCTCAGAAAGACCCAGTGTTGACATGTGACAAGACGCTCCTCGGGGCGCGTCTTGCTTGGGCCTCTCTCCTGGAGGCGCTCAGTCAGAACCAGAGGTGACAGGTGGCAAGACGCTCCTCGGGGCGCGTCTTGCTTGGGCCTCTCTCCTGGAGGCCCTCTGTCAGACCCAGTGTTGACATGTGGCAAGACGCTCCTCCGGGCGCATCTTGCTTGGGCCTCTCTCCTGGAGGCCCTCAGTCAGACCCATTGTTGACATGTGGCAAGACGCTCCTCGGGGCGCGTCTTGCTTGGGCCTCTCTCCTGGAGGCGCTCAGTCAGACCGAGTGCTGACCTAAGGCAAGACGCTCCTCGGGGCGCGTCTTGCTGGGGCCTCTCTCCTGGAGGCGCTCAGTCAGACCCAGTGCTGACATGTGGCAAGACGCTCCTCGGGGCGCGTCTTGCTTGGGCCTCTCTCCTGGAGGCGCTCAGTCAGACTGAGTAGTGACATGTGGCCTGACGATCCTTGGGGCACGTCTTGCTTGGGCCTCTCTCCAGGAGGCGCTCAGTCAGACCCAGTGGTGACATGTGGCAAGACACTCCTCGTGGCGCGCCTTGCTTGGGCCTCTCTCGTGGAGGCCCTCTGTCAGACCCAGTGTTGACATGTGTCAAGACGCTCCTCGGGGCGCGTCTTGCTTGGGCTTCTCTCCTGGAGGCCCTCAGTGAGACCCATTGTTGACATGTGGCAAGACGCTCCTCGGGGCGCGTCTTGCTTGGGCTTCTCTCCTGGAGGCGCTCAGACAGACCCAGTGTTGACATGTGACAAGACGCTCCTCGGGGCGCGTCTTGCTTGGGCCTCTCTCCTGGAGGCGCTCAGTCAGAACCAGAGGTGACATGTGGCAAGACGCTCCTCGGGGCGCGTGTTGCTTGGGCCTCTCTCCTGGAGGCCCTCTGTCAGACCCATTGTTGGCATGTGGCAAGACGCTCCTCGGGGCGTGTGTGTGTGTGTGTGTGTGTGTGTGTGTGTGTGTGTGTGTGTGTGTGTGTGTGTGTGTGTGTGTGTGTGTGTGTGAAACAAATAAAGATAAATATAGCTAGTGCGGCCACGAGCGGTCGTGCAGGGTAGAGGCTGCACGAAAACGCCTCTAAAAACAAGCGCGTGCCCACGCCCGATCCGTGGAAGCACGTAGACCTAGCAAACGTACTAGCAGAAATCAACGATCGCACACGGGTCATTGAGTGTGTACAGGGTTCGTCTGCGTGTGTGGCATTGGGCAATCTAGCGGCAACCGTGTGGCCTGAAGGCGGAACCGGCCAACCCGTCGCCCTCACCATCGTTGCGCTTCGAGATGAACTATTGCTAAAGATGATCGTCCTCATCAACCACGGCGCTACCAGAGTAGCTCGTAACGAAGACCCTCTCCGCGACCTCGCGGCCAGTGTGCGCAGTGTACAGCAAATGACAAACGATGTTGCGAGCGATATATTGGAAAAACTTTGCACTGACGCGACGATCGCCACTGCAGGTTGTGCGAGTCTCGCGCAAAGTGCCATATCAAACGTGCGCAAGCTAGTGACAAGCAACTTCACCAGATCCGTAGATTCTGCATACGCTCGGATACGAATGAAAGTATCGAGAGATAACACCGACACAAGTTGCGCGACGGCGCTGACAGGAGTCGCTACAACACTGGATTTATTAATCAACGTAATTGTGATCGTAATGGCGTTTCGAGTGTGCACCAGAAACTACAACCAGTACTACAGAAAACTGGCATGAGGGTCGCGGTTTAACGTTATGTTGGTGTCTCGCATCGACCGTCGACGGCCGTTTGCCAGCGGCTGAAAATGGCAGTTGACGAAATGGAAACGCCGACCGTCGATAGTGCACTCTCGCAAGTTCCAACCGCACCATCTCAGGAGACAGACCACAGAGTCATATTAGCGGAGGGTAGATAGAAAATGCGCAAACCGCCGCAACCGCCCATATACATACTATACGAGTTCAACATAGAGTGGAGTAAGAAGTTACTACCGATTGTATTTCCAACGTGCAAGCAGCTGGTGTTTGACGCTTTACTTGAGTATCACAGAGGTTGCGATGTCCTGTGTTCCACGAGCGCATGGAAACAAGTGAACGAACTTCTACGGACCGTACTGTTGGGGTATGAGCGAGCTGTAAAATCAATACACGCTAGACACGCGGACTTTGCCGCGTTACTGGACACGCATATCGCCACAACAAAACCGGGTCAAGTGTTCGGGGCGTCACCGCGCTCGACTATACACGTCTTGGCCTACCACGAGTACATGAGCCCACAGATCCTAAGCGAGGTAGAAGCCGTTGTGTCTACCCAACGCAAATTCAGCACAGCCGTGCGCGCTAAGACAAGTCCCTCTAGACTGCTGGAAATTTTGGAAACGTGGAAGGCTGGCGTGTACGCGCTTTCTACACATCTCAACGGTATGATCGCGATACTCTCGGCCGCACAACAACTAATGGTCATGTGTTCGGAAGGTCTGATCAGGTCTGACATGACCGGTTGTCAATCGACGTCGAGCGTGCACTCACACACGGATATCCTGGCGTACAGTAAAGCGACGTCGACCTCTAAGCTCACGTTGATCGCCGATGTTTCGAAGGGCAATCGAGTGTGTTGGCTGATGAAAGCTATGGTGACCGACGGTCGCGTCGACTACAATGTGCCTCATTGCGACTGGAGAGGCGTATGTGATCCTTTGCAAATGGATAACACCACCGCGGTCGAGTGCGAAGTCACGGTCGGCGGCGTGTTGTCCTTACTGTGCCCCATACAATGTGACGGTCCGTTTCACGGACCGGTGTGTTACGACCCGACTAACGAAACGTACCAGGTGATAACATTGCATCCGCCCATTACAGCGGAGCGAGCGTTTCGCCACACTCCCAAACCAAGGTTAATAGTTGTAGCGCACGCCCTTTCGGACCTCGGTGCACGTGAAAAACTGGCGTACACTCACAACATCACGCTCGAGACAGCTCAAGCGTTACGCGAAACAAAGGACGTGTTCAAATCCATAGAGAATATACGGTCTTTAGCGTATGCGTATATAAAGGAGGTCGATGACATTTACAGACCTGGCGGCGTGGGCACCACAGTAGAACAACAAGGTGCTCTCAAGCGCACACAGATACTGGCCGCATTATCACTCGCCATGTCTATCCTGACATGCCCGTTTCTGATTTCTATGTATATTAAATTATGACAAGAGCTACGGTGGTTACGATTACACTCTGACCACGTGCCTTAGTTTCTGCTAGTGACCTATAAATACATTTGCCCACTTGCTCTCACTGCCATTAAAGCGGCTGTACCCACACGTACAACACCCAAGAAAAAAAAAGATCTCGCTGTCTGTACTGGGTGTACTCTCAGTAGTCTCAGTTGCTCAGGCCATGGTGGTACGCTCACATAACGCCTCTGAGATACGTCCCATCACACCACCTCCTACACTACTCGCGAAGGAGTATTCAACACCCCCTTTGTTCGAAGACAACCATTATAACTAGCACAGCACAACGCTTGCCGCACGCGAAGACAACATGCAGGAGACAACGCTACCACCTGTCGTGAGAACAACGGATTCGAGTGACAACGATCGCGACTATGACGAGCACATTACAGCACCCTCTGTGCACGAAGACCAGGTGCAGGAGACAACGCTACCACCTGTCGTGAGAAACAAGAGTTTGGTTAACAATGATCATCGTCGTGTCCCATTGTAAACTGGGCGTGCCATCGCACACATCGTACATGTGTGTTAACCCACCTGTATGCGACAGACTTTGTGTGTTGCATGACATCGAGATGTATTGACGTCTGTGTCAATACAGGACTCTCTATAAGCCGGGAGCTGGACGCTAACGACCCGTGCATGCGCCACACAAAAGGTATCGTACATGTGTTAACCCACCTGTATGCGACAGACTTTGTGTGTTGCATGACATCGAGATGTATTGACGTCTGTGTCAATACAGGACTCTCTAAGCTGGGAGCTGGACGCTAACAACCCGTGCATGCGCCACACAAAAGGTATCGTACATGTGTTAACCCACCTGTATGCGACAGACTTTGTGTGTTGCATGACATCGAGATGTATTGACGTCTGTGTCAATACAGGACTCTCTAAGCTGGGAGCTGGACGATAACGACCCGTGCATGCGCTACACAAAAGGTAACTCGACTAACTACAAAACGCATATTGTGATGTAGAAAGTTGGCTCGACTGTTTGAATCAGCTGCAGCTGCGGTTTACTCACAAAGTGAATCGCACGCTTGTTAGAAGTACATTCGGAGCACTTAAAAAATACATCGCTCTCATCGAGTTCCGTCTCAGCGTTCACCGGCTGATGGGCAAGAGCGTGACATGGGATCGCCAGGAACTTACTTAAGGACTATCATCTCATTTGGCATTTACTCACGGACCCAAGAAACCAGTTCCGAAAAATGGTAGAGAATTATAACTTGTCTAATAGCAACTGGAAGATATGTTGCGTCATAAGCCTCTGATGGTTCACAAGGTGCACGGTCCACTCGAAATCCTAATGCTGTATTTGTAGTACATACACTAAGTCTTCTCTGTTGATGTCAGACTAGAGTTTTATTAGAGTTTTACTTTGCAACAATGGGATTCGAGCAATTGATGTGTATATTTTTAATAGTGCACAATGCTACTATTCCTAGGCTGAATGTACGACATGGCTCTTATGTATCATTATGTATCGTTTCCATTAAGTACAAATTTAAATAAAGTCCCTCTGTCCTCAGTGCTAGGTTGTGGGTTTAATACACATTATTATGATCAACCTGTTGAACAGTATAATAACAATACTCCTGTAAAAGTCATTTAGTAATGAACAACCTCAGTTCTGTGAAAGAACATCATGTCTCTGATGTGTACACTGCAGGCCTGACCGGGGTTTGCACGCAAGGGCCTGTGTGTGTGTGTGTGTGTGTGTGTGTGTGTGTGTGTGTGTGTGTGTGTGTGTGTGTGTGTGTGTGTGTGTGTGTGTGTGAATCAAATAAAGATAAATATAGCTAGTGCGGCCACGAGCGGTCGTGCAGTGTAGAGGATGCGCGAAAACGCCTCTAAAAACAAGCGCGTGCCCAAGCCCGATCCGTGGAAGCACGTAGACCTAGCAAACGTACTAGCAGAAATCAACGATCGCACACGGGTCATTGAGTGTGTACAGGGTTCGTCTGCGTGTGTGGCATTGGGCAATCTAGCGGCAACCGTGTGGCCTGAAGGCGGAACCGGCCAACCGGTCGCCCTCACCATCGTTGCGCTTCGAGATGAACTATTGCAAAAGATGATCGTCCTCATCAACCACGGCGCTACCAGAGTAGCTCGTAACGAAGACCCTCTCCGCGACCTCGCGGCCAGTGTGCGCAGTGTACAGCAAATGACAAACGATGTTGCGAGCGATATATTGGAAAAACTTTGCACTGACGCGACGGTCGCCACTGCAGGTTGTGCGAGTCTCGCGCAAAGTGCCATATCAAACATGCGCAAGCTAGTGACAAGCAACTTCACCAGATCCGTAGATTCTGCATACGCTCGGATACGAATGAAAGTATCGAGAGATAACACCGACACAAGTTGCGCGACGGCGCTGGCTGCAGTCGCTACAACACTGGATTTATTAATCAACGTAATTGTGATCGTAATGGCGTTTCGAGTGTGCACCAGAAACTACAACCAGTACTACAGAAAACTGGCATGAGGGTCGCGGTCTAACGTTATGTTGGTGTCTCGCATCGACCGTCGACGGCCGTTTGCCAGCGGCTGAAAATGGCAGTTGACGAAATGAAAACGCCGACCGTCGATAGTGCACTCTCGCAAGTTCCAACCGCACCATCTCAGGAGACAGACCACAGAGTCATATTAGCGGAGGGTAGATAGAAAATGCGCAAACCGCCGCAACCGCCCATATACATACAATACGAGTTCAACATAGAGTGGAGTAAGAAGTTACTACCGATTGTATTTCCAACGTGCAAGCAGCTGGTGTTTGACGCTTTACTTGAGTATCACGGAGGTTGCGATGTCCTGTGTTCCACGAGCGCATGGAAACAAGTGAACGAACTTCTACGGACCGTACTGTTGGGGTATGAGCGAGCTGTAAAATCAATACACGCTAGACACGCGGACTTTGCCGCGTTACTGGACACGCATATCGCCACAACAAAACTGGGTCAAGTGTTCGGGGCATCACCGCGCTCGACTATACACGTCTTGGCCTACCACGAGTACATGAGCCCACAGATCCTAAGCGAGGTAGAAGCCGTTGTGTCTACCCAACGCAAATTCAGCACAGCCGTGCGACTAAGACAAGTCCCTCTAGACTGCTGGAAATTTTGGAAACGTGGAAGGCTGGCGTGTACGCGCTTTCTACACATCTCAACGGTATGATCGCGATACTCTCGGCCGCACAACAACTAATGGTCATGTGTTCGGAAGGTCTGATCAGGTCTGACATGACCGGTTGTCAATCGACGTCGAGCGTGCACTCACACACGGATATCCTGGCGTACAGTAAAGCGACGTCGACCTCTAAGCTCACGTTGATCGCCGATGTTTCGAAGGGCAATCGAGTGTGTTGGCTGACGAAAGCTATGGTGACCGACGGTCGCGTCGACTACAATGTGCCTCATTGCGACTGGAGAGGCGTATGTGATCCTTTGCAAATCGATAACACCACCGCGGTCGAGTGCGAAGTCACGGTCGGCGGCGTGTTGTCCTTACTGTGCCCCATACAATGTGACGGTCCGTTTCACGGACCGGTGTGTTACGACCCGACTAACGAAACGTACCAGGTGATAACATTGCATCCGCCCATTACAGCGGAGCGAGCGTTTTGCCACACTCCCAAACCAAGGTTAATAGTTGTAGCGCACGCCCTTTCGGACCTCGGTGCACATGAAACACTGGCGTACACTCACAACATCACGCTCGAGACAGCTCAAGCATTACGCGAAACATAGGACGTGTTCAAATCCATAGAGAATATACGGTCTTTAGCGTATGCGTATATAAAGGAGGTCGATGACATTTACAGACCTGGAGGCGTGGGCACCACAGTAGAACAACAAGGTGCTCTCAAGCGCACACAGATACTGGCCGCATTATCACTCGCGATGTCTATCCTGACATGCCCGTTTCTGATTTCTATGTATATTAAATTATGACAAGAGCTACGGTGGTTACGATTACACTCTGACCACGTGCCTTAGTTTCTGCTAGTGACCTATAAATACATTTGCCCACTTGCTCTCACTGCCATTAAAGCGGCTGTACCCACACGTACAACACCCAAGAAAAAAAAAGATCTCGCTGTCTGTACTGGGTGTACTCTCAGTAGTCGCAGTTGCTCAGGCCATGGTGGTACGCTCACATAACGCCTCTGAGATACGTCCCATCACACCACCTCCTACACTACTCGCGAAGGAGTATTCAACACCCCCTTTGTACGAAGACAACCATTATAACGAGCACAGCACAACGCTTGCCGCACGTGAAGACAACATGCAGGAGACAACGCTACCACCTGTCGTGAGAACAACGGATTCGAGTGACAACGATCGCGACTATGACGAGCACATTACAGCACCCTCTGTGCACGAAGACCAGGTGCAGGAGACAACGCTACCACCTGTCGTGAGAAACAAGAGTTTGGTTAACAATGATCATCGTCGTGTCCCATTGTAAACTAGGCGTGCCATCGCACACATCGTACATGTGTGTTAACCCACCTGTATGCGACAGACTTTGTGTGTTGCATGACATCGAGATGTATTGACGTCTGTGTCAATACAGGACTCTCTATAAGCCGGGAGCTGGACGCTAACGACCCGTGCATGCGCCACACAAAAGGTATCGTACATGTGCTAACCCACCTGTATGTGACAGACTTTGTGTGTTGCATGACATCGAGATGTATTGACGTCTGTGTCAATACAGGACTCTCTAAGCTGGGAGCTGGACGCTAACAACCCGTGCATGCGCCACACAAAAGGTATCGTACATGTGTTAACCCACCTGTATGCGACAGACTTTGTGTGTTGCATGACATCGAGATGTATTGACGTCTGTGTCAATACAGGACTCTCTAAGCTGGGAGCTGGACGATAACGACCCGTGCATGCGCCACACAAAAGGTAACTCGACTAACTACAAAACGCATATTGTGATGTAGAAAGTTGGCTCGACTGTTTGAATCAGCTGCAGCTGCTGTTTACTCACAAAGTGAATCGCACGCTTGTTAGAAGTACATTCGGAGCACTTAAAAAATACATCGCTCTCATCGAGTTCCGTCTCAGCGTTCACCGGCTGATGGGCAAGAGCGTGACATGGGATCGCCAGGAACTTACTTAAGGACTATCATCTCATTTGGCATTTACTCACGGACCCAAGAAACCAGTTCCGAAAAATGGTCGAGAATTATAACTTGTCTAATAGCAACTGGAAGATATGTTGCGTCATAAGCCTCTGATGGTTCACAAGGTGCATGGTCCACTCGAAATCCTAATGCTGTATTTGTAGTACATACACTAAGTCTTCTCTGTTGATGTCGGACTAGAGTTTTAGTAGAGTTTTACTTTGCAACAATGGGATTCGAGCAATTGATGTGTATATTTTTAATAGTGCACAATGCTACTATTCCTAGGCTGAATGTACGACATGGCTCTTATGTATCATTATGTATCGTTTCCATTAAGTACTAATGGCATTTACTCATGGACCCAAGAAACCAGTTCCGAAAAATGGTCGAGAATTATAACTTGTCTAATAGCAACTGGAAGATATGTTGCGTCATAAGCCTCTGATGGTTCACAAGGTGCACGGTCCACTCTAAATCCTAATGCTGTATTTGTAGTACATACACTAAGTCTTCTCTGTTGATGTCAGACTAGAGTTTTATTAGAGTTTTACTTTGCAACAATGGGATTCGAGCAATTGATGTGTATATTTTTAATAGTGCACAATGCTACTATTCCTAGGCTGAATGTGTGACATGGCTCTTATGTATCATTATGTATCGTTTCCATTAAGTACTAATTTAAATAAAGTCCCTCTGTCCTCAGTGCTAGGTTGTGGGTTTCAGTGGCAAGACGCTCCTCGGGGCGCATATTGCTTGGGACTCTCTCCTGGATGCCCTCTGTCAGACCGAGTGTTGACATGTGGCAAGACTCTCCTCGGGGCGCGTCTTGCTTGGGCTTCTCTCATGGAGGCCGTCAGTCAGACCCAGTGTTGACATGTGTCAAGACGCTCCTCGGGGCGTGTCTTGCTTGGGCCTCTCTCCTGGAGGCGCTCAGTCAGACCCAGTGTTGACATGTGGCAAGACGCTCCTCGGGGCGTGTCTTGCTTGGGCTTCTCTCCTGGAGGCCCTCAGTCAGACCCATTGTTGACATGTGGCAAGACGCTCCTCGGGGCACGTCTTGCTTGGGCCTCTCTCCTGGAGGCGCTCAAACAGACCGAGTAGTGACATGTGGCAAGACGCTCCTCTGGGCGCGTCTTGCTGGGGCTTCTCTCATGGAGGCACTCAGTCAGACCCAGTGTTGACATGTGGCAAGACGCTCCTCGGGGCGCGTCTTGCTTGGACCTCTCTGCCTGAGGCGCTCAGTAAGACCGAGTAGTGACATGTGGCAAGACGCTCCTCGGGGCGCGTCTTGCTTGGGCCTCTCTCATGGAGGCCCTCTGTCAGACCCAGTGTTGACATGTGTCAAGACGCTCCTCGGGGGGCGTCTTGCTTTGGCCTCTCTCCTGGAGGCACTCAGTCAGACCGAGTGCTGACATGTGGCAAGAAGCTCCTCGGGGCGCGTCTTGCTTGGACTTCTCTCCCGGAGGCCCTCAGTAAGAACCATTGTTGACATGTGGCAAGACGCTCCTCGGGACGCGTCTTGCTTGGGCCTCTCTCCAGAAGGCCCTCAATCAGACCCAGTGTTGACACGTGGCAAGACGCTCCTCGGGGCACGTCTTGCTTGGGCCTCTCTCCTGGAGGCGCTCAGTCAGACTGAGTAGTGACATGTGGCCTGACGCTCCTCGGGGCGCGTGTTGCTTGGGCCTCTCTCCTGGAGGCGCTCAGTCAGACCAAGTGGTGACATGTGGCAAGACAATCCTCGGGGCGCATCTTGCTTGGGCCTCTCTCCTGGAGGCCCTCTGTCAGACCCAGTGTTGACATGTGGCAAGACTCTCCTCGGGGCGCGTCTTGCTTGGGCCTCTCTCATGGAGGCCCTCTGTCAGACCCAGTGTTGACATGTGTCAAGACGCTCCTCGGGGCGCGTCTTGCTTTGGCCTCTCTCCTGGAGGCGCTCAGTCAGACCGAGTGCTGACATGTGGCAAGAAGCTCCTCGGGGCGTGTCTTGCTTGGGCTTCTCTCCTGGAGGCCCTCAGTAAGACCCATTGTTGACATGTGGCAAGACGCTCCTCGGGGCGCGTCTTGCTTGGGCCTCTCTCCTGGAGGCGCTCAGTCAGACTGAGTAGTGACATGTGGCCTGACGCTCCTCGGGGCGCGTGTTGCTTGGGCCTCTCTCCTGGAGGCGCTCAGTCAGACCAAGTGGTGACATGTGGCAAGACACTCCTCGGGGCGCGTCTTGCTTGGGCCTCTCTCCTGGAGGCCCTCAGTCAGACCCATTGTTGGCATGTGGCAAGACGCTCCTCGGGGCGCGTCTTGCTTGGGCCTCTCTCCTGGAGGCGCTCAGTCAGACCGAGTGCTGACATGTGGCAAGACGCTCCTCGGGCCGCGTGTTGCTTGGGCTTCTCTCCTGGAGGCCCTCAGTCAGACCCATTGTTGACATGTGGCAAGACGCTCCTCAGGGCGCGTCTTGCTTGGGCCTCTCTCCTCTAGGCGCTCAGTAGGACCGAGTGCTGACATGTGGCAAGACGCTCCTCGGGGCGCGTCTTGCTTGGGCCTCTCTCCTGGAGGCGCTCAGTCAGACTGAGTAGTGACATGTGGCCTGACGATCCTCGGGGCACGTCTTGCTTGGGCCTCTCTCCTGGAGGCGCTCAGTCAGACCCAGTGGTGACATGTGGCAAGACACTCCTCGGGGCGCGTCTTGCTTGGGCTTCTCTCGTGGAGGCCCTCTGTCAGACCCAGTGTTGACATGTGTCAAGACGCTCCTCGGGGCGCGTCTTGCTTGGGCTTCTCTCCTGGAGGCCCTCAGTCAGACCCATTGTTGACATGTGGCAAGACGCTCCTCGGGGCGCGTCTTGCTTGGGCTTCTCTCCTGGAGGCGCTCAGACAGACCCAGTGTTGACAAGTGACAAGTCGCTCCTCGGGGCGCGTCTTGCTTGGGCCTCTCTCCTGGAGGCCCTCTGTCAGACCCAGTGTTGACATGTGGCAAGACGCTCCTTCGGGCGCGTCTTGCTTGGGCCTCTCTCCTGGAGGCGCTCAGTCAGACCCAGTGTTGACATGTGGCAAGACGCTCCTCGGGGCGCGTCTTGCTTGGGCCTCTCTCCCTGAGGCGCTCAGTAAGACCGAGTAGTGACATGTGGCAAGACGCTCCTCGGGGCGCGTCTTGCTTGGGCCTCTCTCATGGAGGCCCTCTGTCAGACCCAGTGTTGACATGTGTCAAGACGCTCCTCGGGGGGCGTCTTGCTTTGGCCTCTCTCCTGGAGGCACTCAGTCAGACCGAGTGCTGACATGTGGCAAGAAGCTCCTCGGGGCGCGTCTTGCTTGGACTACTCTCCCGGAGGCCCTCAGTAAGAACCATTGTTGACATGTGGCAAGACGCTCCTCGGGACGCGTCTTGCTTGGGCCTCTCTCCAGAAGGCCCCCAATCAGACCCAGTGTTGACACGTGGCAAGACGCTCCTCGGGGTGCGTCTTGCTTGGGCCTCTCTCCTGGAGGCGCTCAGTCAGACTGAGTAGTGACATGTGGCCTGACGCTCCTCGGGGCGCTTGTTGCTTGGGCCTCTCTCCTGGAGGGGCTCAGTCAGACCAAGTGGTGACTTGTGGCAAGACAATCCTCGGGGCGCATCTTGCTTGGGCCTCTCTCCTGGAGGCCCTCTGTCAGACCCAGTGTTGACATGTGGCAAGACACTCCTCGGGGCGCGTCTTGCTTGGGCCTCTCTCATGGAGGCCCTCTGTCAGACCCAGTGTTGACATGTGTCAAGACGCTCCTCGGGGCGCGTCTTGCTTTGGCCTCTCTCCTGGAGGCGCTCAGTCAGACCGAGTGCTGACATGTGGCAAGAAGCTCCTCGGGGCGCGTCTTGCTTTGGCTTCTCTCCTGGAGGCGCTCAGTCAGACTGAGTAGTGACATGTGGCCTGACGCTCCTCGGGGCGCGTGTTGCTTGGGCCTCTCTCCTGGAGGCGCTCAGTCAGACCAAGTGGTGACATGTGGCAAGACACTCCTCGGGGCGCGTCTTGCTTGGGCCTCTCTCCTGGAGGCCCTCTGTCATACCCAGTGTTGACATGTGTCAAGACGCTCCTCGGGGCGCGTCTTGCTTGGGCTTCTCTCCTGGATGCCCTCAGTCAGACCCATTGTTGGCATGTGGCAAGACGCTCCTCGGGGCGCGTCTTGCTTGGGCCTCTCTCCTGGAGGCGCTCAGTCAGACCGAGTGCTGACATGTGGCAAGACGCTCCTCGGGCCGCGTGTTGCTTGGGCTTCTCTCCTGGAGGCCCTCAGTCAGACCCATTGTTGACATGTGGCAAGACGCTCCTCGGGGCGCGTTTTGCTTGGGCCTCTCTCCTGGAGGCGCTCAGTCAGACCGAGTGCTGACATGTGGCAAGACGCTCCTCGGGGCGCGTCTTGCTTTGGCCTCTCTCCTGGAGGCGCTCAGTCAGACTGAGTAGTGACATGTGGCCTGACGATCCTCGGGGCACGTCTTGCTTGGGCCTCTCTCCTGGAGGCGCTCAGTCAGACCCAGTGGTGACATGTGGCAAGACACTCCTCGGGGCGCGTCTTGCTTGGGCCTCTCTCGTGGAGGCCCTCTGTCAGACCCAGTGTTGACATGTGTCAAGACGCTCCTCGGGGCGCGTCTTGCTTGGGCTTCTCTCCTGGAGGCCCTCAGTCAGACCCATTGTTGACATGTGGCAAGACGCTCCTCGGGGCGCGTCTTGCTTGGGCTTCTCTCCTGGAGGCGCTCAGACAGACCCAGTGTTGACATGTGACAAGACGCTCCTCGGGGCGCGTCTTGCTTGGGCCTCTCTCCTGGAGGCGCTCAGTCAGAACCAGCGGTGACATGTGGCAAGACGCTCCTCGGGGCGTGTCTTGCTTGGGCCTCTCTCCTGGAGGCCCTCTGTCAGACCCATTGTTGACATGTGGCAAGACGCTCCTTCGGGCGCATCTTGCTTGGGCCTCTCTCCTGGAGGCCCTCAGTCAGACCCATTGTTGACATGTGGCAAGACGCTCCTCGGGGCGCGTCTTGCTTGGGCCTCTCTCCTGGAGGCGCTCAGTCAGACCCAGTGCTGACATGTGGCAAGACGCTCCTCGGGGCGCGTCTTGCTTGGGCCTCTCTCCTGGAGGCGCTCAGTCAGACCCAGTGTTGACACGTGGTAAGACGCTCTTCGGGGCGCGTCTTGCTTGGGCCTCTCTCCTGGAGGCGCTCAGTCAGACCCAGTGTTGGCATGTGGCTAGACACTCCTCGGGGCGCGTATTGCTTGGGCCTCTCTCCTGAATGCCCTCTGTCAGACCGAGTGTTGACATGTGGCAAGACTCTCCTCGGGGCGCGTCTTGGTTGGGCCTCTCTCCTGGAGGCGCTCATTCAGACCCAGTGGTGACATGTGGCAAGACGCTCCTCGGGGCGCGTATTGCTTGGGCCTCTCTCCTGAATGCCCTCTGTCAGACCGAGTGTTGACATGTGGCAAGACTCTCCTCGGGGCGCGTCTTGCTTGGGCTTCTCTCATGGAGGCCCTCAGTCCGACCCAGTGTTGACATGTGTCAAGACGCTCCTCGGGGCGTGTCTTGCTTGGGCCTCTCTCCTGGAGGCGCTCAGTCAGACCCAGTGTTGACATGTGGCAAGACGCTCCTCGGGGCACGTCTTGCTTGGGCCTCTCTCCTGGAGGCGCTCAGTCAGACCGAGTAGTGACATGTGGCAAGACGCTCCTCGGGGCGCGTCTTGCTTGGACCTCCCTCCTGGAGGCGCTCAGTCAGACCGAGTAGTGACATTTGGCAAGACGCTCCTCGGGGCGCGTCTTGCTTGGACCTCTCTCCTGGAGGCGCTCAGTTAGACCGAGTAGTGACATGTGGCAAGACGCTCCTCGGGGCGCGTCTTGCTTGGGCCTCTCTCCTGGAGGCGCTCAGTCAGACCGAGTGCTTACATAAGGCAAGACACTCCTCGGGGCGCGTCTTGCTGGGGCCTCTCTCCTGGAGGTGCTCAATCAGACCCAGTGGTGACATGTGGCAAGACGCTCCTCTGGGCGCGTCTTGCTTGGGCCTCTCTCCTGGAGGAGCTCAGTCAGACCCAGTGGTGACACGTGGCAAGACGCTCCTCGGGGCGCATCTTGCTTGGGCCTCTCTCCTGGAGGCGCTAAGTGAGACCCAGTGTTGACATGTGGCAAGACGCTCCTCGGGGCGCGTCTTGCTTGGGCCTCTCTCCTGGAGGCGCGCAGTCAGACACAGTGTTGACATGTGGCAAGACACTCCTCAGGGCGCGTCTTGCTTGGGCTTCTCTCATGGAGGCCCACAGTAAGACCCATTGTTGACATCTGGAAAGAAGCTCCTCGGGGCGCGTCTTGCTTTGGCTTCTCTCCTGGAGGCCCTCAGTCAGACCCATTGTTGACATGTGGCAAGACGCTCCTCGGGGCGCGTATTGCTTGGGCCTCTCTCATGGAGGCCCTCAGTCAGACCCAGTGTTGACATGTGTCAAGACGCTCCTCGGGGCGTGTCTTGCTTGGGCCTCTCTCCTGGAGGCGCTCAGTCAGACCCAGTGTTGACATGTGGCAAGACGCTCCTCGGGGCGATTCTTGCTTGGGCTTCTCTCCTGGAGTCCCTCAGTCAGACCCATTGTTGACATGTGGCAAGACGCTCCTCGGGGCACGTCTTGCTTGGGCCTCTCTCCTGGAGGCGCTCAGTCAGACCGAGTAGTGACATGTGGCAAGACGCTCCTCGGGGCGCGTCTTGCTGGGGCTTCTCTCATGGAGGCACTCAGTCAGACCCAGTGTTGACATGTGGCAAGACGCTCCTCGGGGCGCGTGTTGCTTGGACCTCTCTCCTGGAGGCGCTCAGTCTGACCGAGTAGTGACATGTGGCAAGACGCTCCTCGGGGCGCGTCTTGCTGGGGCCTCTCTCCTGGAGGCGCTCAGTCAAACCCAGTGTTGACATGTGGCAAGACGCTCCTCGGGGCGCGTGTTGCTTGGACCTCTCTCCTGGAGGCGCTCAGTCAGACCGAGTGCTGACATGTGGCAAGACGCTCCTTGGGGCACGTCTTGCTGGGGCCTCTCTCCTGGAGGCGCTCAGTCAGACCCAGTGTTGACATGTGGCCTGACGCTCCTCGGGGCGCGTCCTGCTTGGGCTTCTCTCCTGGAGGCCCTCAGTCAGACCCATTGTTGACATGTGGCAAGACGCTCCTTGGGGCACGTCTTGCTTGGGCCTCTCTCCTGGAGGCGCTCAGTCAGACCGAGTAGTGACATGTGGCAAGACGCTCCTCGGGGTGCGTCTTGCTTGGACCTCTCTCCTGGAGGCGCTCAGTTAGACCAAGTAGTGACATGTCGCAAGACGCTCCTCGGGGCGCGTCTTGCTTGGGCCTCTCTCCTGGAGGCGCTCAGTCAGACCGAGTGCTGACATAAGGCAAGACGCTCCTCGGGGCGCGTCTTGCTTGGGCCTCTCTCCTGGAGGCGCTCAGTCAGACCGAGTGCTGACATGTGGCAAGAAGCTCCTCGGGGCGCGTGTTGCTTGGGCTTCTCTCCTGGAGGCCCTCAGTAAGACCCATTGTTGACATGTGGCAAGACGCTCCTAGGGGCGCATCTAGCTTGGGCCTCTCTCCAGAAGGCCCTCAATCAGACCCAGTGTTGACACGTGGCAAGACGCTCCTCGGGGCGCGTCTTGCTTGGGCCTCTCTCCTGGAGGCGCTCAGTCAGACTGAGTAGTGACATGTGGCCTGACGCTCCTCGGGGCGCGTGTTGCTTGTGCCTCTCTCCTGGAGGCGCTCAGTAAGACCAAGTGCTGACATGTGGAAAGACGCTCCTCGGGGCGCGTCTTGCTTGGGCCTCTCTCCTGGAGGCCGTCTGTCAGACCCAGTGTTGACATGTGGCAAGACGCTCCTCCGGGCGCATCTTGCTTGGGCCTCTCTCCTGGAGGCCCTCAGTCAGACCCATTGTTGACATGTGGCAAGACGCTCCTCAGGGCGCGTCTTGCTTGGGCCTTTCTCCTGGAGGCGCTCAGTCAGACCGAGTGCTGACATGTGGCAAGACGCTCCTCGGGGCGCGTCTTGCTTGGGCCTCTCTCCTGGAGGCGCTCAGTCAGACTGAGTAGTGACATGTGGCCTCACGCTCCCCGGGGCGCGTCTTGCTTGGGCCTCTCTCCTGGAGGCGCTCAGTCAGACCCAGTGGTGACATGTGGCAAGACACTCCTCGGGGCGCGTCTTGCTTGGGCCTCTCTCCTGGAGGCCCTCAGTCAGACCCAGTGTTGACATGTGTCAAGACGCTCCTCGGGGCGCGTCTTGCTTGGGCCTCTCTCCTGGAGGCCCTCAGTAAGACCCATTGTTGACATGTGGCAAGACGCTCCTCAGGCCGCGTCTTGCTTGGGATTCTCTCCTGGAGGCGCTCAGACAGACCCAGTGTTGACATGTGACAAGACGCTCCTCGTGGCGCGTCTTGCTTGGGCCTCTCTCCTGGAGGCGCTCAGTCAGAACCAGAGGTGACATGTGGCAAGACGCTCCTCGGGGCGCGTCTTGCTTGGGCCTCTCTCCTGGAGGCCCTCTGTCAGACCCAGTGTTGACATGTGACAAGACGCTCCTCCGGGCGCATTTTGCTTGGGCCTCTCTCCTGGAGGCCCTCAGTCAGACACATTGTTGACATGTGGCAAGACGCTCCTCGGAAGCCCAAGCAAGACGCGCCCCGTGGAGCGTCTTGCCACATGTCAACAATGGGTCTTACAGAGGGCCTCCAGGAGAGAAGCCCAAGCAAGACGCGCCCCGAGGAGCGTCTTGCCACATGTCAACAATGGGTCTGACTGAGGGCCTCCAGGAGAGAAGCCCAAGCAACACGCGGCCCGAGGAGCGTCTTGCCACATGTCAGCACTCGGTCTGACTGAGCGCCTCCAGGAGAGAGGCCAAAGCAAGACGCGCCCCGAGGAGCGTCTTGACACATGTCAACACTGGGTCTGACAGAGGGCCTCCATGAGAGAGGCCCAAGCAAGATGCGCCCCGAGGAGTGTCTTGCCACATGTCAACACTGGTTCTGACAGAGGGCCTCCAGGAGAGAGGCCCAAGCAAGACGCGCCCCAAGAAGTGTCTTGCCACATGTCACCACTTGGTCTGACTGAGCGCCTCCAGGAGAGAGGCCCAAGCAACACGCGCCCCGAGGAGCGTCAGACCACATGTCACTACAAATTCTGACTGAGCGCCTCCAGGAGAGAGGCCCAAGCAAGACGCGCCCCGAGGAGCGTCTTGCCACGTGTCAACACTGGGTCTGATTGAGGGCCTTCTGGAGAGAGGCCCAAGCAAGATGCGCCCCGAGGAGCGTCTTGCCACATGTCACCACTTGGTCTGACTGAGCGCCTCCAGGAGAGAGGCCCAAGCAACACGCGCCCCGAGGAGCGTCAGGCCACATGTCACTACTCAGTCTGACTGAGCGCCTCCAGGAGAGAGGCCCAAGCAAGACGCGCCCCGAGGAGCGTCTTGCCACATGTCAACAATGGGTCTGACGGAGGGCCTCCATGAAAGAGGCCCAAGCAAGACGCGCCCCGAGGAGTGTCTTGCCAAATGTCAACACTGGGTCTGACTGAGCGCCTCAGGGAGAGAGGTCCAAGCAAGACGCGCCCCGAGGAGCGTCTTGCCACATGTCAACAATGGTTCTTACTGAGGGCCTCCAGGAGAGAAGCCCAAGCAAGACGCACCCCGAGGAGCTTCTTGCCACATGTCAGCACTCGGTCTGACTGAGCGCCTCCAGGAGAGAGGCCGTCGACAGTCGATGCGAGACACCAACATAACGTTAGACCGCGACCCTCATGCCAGTTTTCTGTAGTACTGGTTGTAGTTTCTGGTGCACACTCGAAACGCCATTACGATCACAATTACGTTTATTAATAAATCCAGTGTTGTAGCGACTGCAGCCAGCGCCGTCGCGTAACTTGTGTCGGTGTTATCTCTCGATACTTTCATTCGTATCCGAGCGTATGCAGAATCTACGCATCTGGTGAAGTTGCTTGTCACTAGCTTGCGCACGTTTGATATGGCACTTTGCGCGAGACTCGCACAACCTGCAGTGGCGACCGTCGCGTCAGTGCAAAGTTTTTCCGATATATCGCTCGCAACATCGTTTGTCATTTGCTCTACACTGCGCACACTGGCCGCAAGGTCGCGGAGAGGGTCTTCGTTACGAGTTGTGTAATATCCGCTGACTTGCCGATTCTATTCTGGTGGCGCTGACCCAAACGAGAACGCTTTTAAGGCGCATGTCGTGGTAACTCTGGTAGCGCCGTGGTTGACGAGGACGATCATCTTTAGCAATAGTTCATCTCGAAGCACAACGATGGTGAGGGCGACGGGTTGGCCGGTTCCGCCTTCAGGCCACTCGGTTGCCACTAGATTGCCCAATGCCAAACACGCAGACGAACCCTGTACACACTCAATGACACGTGTGCGATCGTTGATTTCTGCTAGTACGTTTGCTAGTTCTAAGTGCTTCCACGGATCGGGCGTGGGCACGCGCTTGTTTTAGAGGCGTTTTCGCGCAGCCTCTACCCTGCACGACCGCTCGTGGCCGCACTAGCTATATTTATCTTTATTTGTTTCACACACACACACACACACACACACACACACACACGCACACA